>NW_004797451.1:915413-919765 GCF_000002075.1 Aplysia californica
GTGTGTGTGTGTGTGTGTGTGTGTGTTTTGTGAAATGGTCTCACAGGCTGCATTATCTGTCTTTTGATATGTTAAATAAGTTGGGTGATAATTCTGAATAATGATTCAGCGCTTAGAGCTTTTTAAGGATTAGGCTACCGTAAAAGTTTTCAATTAGTATAATTATTGTTCTGTGTGGAGTTAATGGCGAGGGAATTAGTGGGTCTGCTTGGCGACTGAGCAGTTTGTGGTGGGTGTTTTCTGTGGCGAATAAAGCGAGTGACCTCCGTCTCGGATAGGATCAAGCCTGCTGGGTTGAGAGTCTTGAAAACAGCACAAAACGACCCAAGTTGAAGAACACCTGATCTGGGATTCGAACCAGGGCCATCCACTTTGTAGTCCAGATCAGAGACAAGTCATAGGTCCAGATGATACCAAATGAACTAATAGAGCATCAATACACATTGGCTCGTCTAAAGCGGTCACTTGGCTTTGTTGGGGACCAATTAAAATACAGTCTCACCTGCTCTAACGGCCACTCGCCTAAGATAATCACCAGTAAAAATGAAAACTTCCCACTTCCCCCCTTAGGTTTCTTTCTTCTACATTTTAATTACACAGTCTGAGACATCCACCTGCCTAAGGCGACCACGTTTCTCCTCGACAATGGGTAGCCGCCTTGGTTAAATTTCTACTGCAGCGAGTACTCTTTTGTAACATTATCGATATGTCTCCCATTTCTACAATAATTCACTGGCGTCTGTGAGTTGTGTAGCAGTTAGGCGCTTTGCCGTCGCACGCAGGAGACCCGAGTTCGATTCCAGTATCCTTAGGATGTTGAGGGGAGGTGCAGGTTTCGGTCCTGTGCTAAGTTTTTGGCGATGTGATAGTATGTCTCGTATGTTGTTCCAGGACCTTTTTAACCCCATCCAGCCAGGTCCTTCTTAGTCTTACTCTTGACTTGAAGCCAGATTCACGGGCGTGGCACTTTAAGTTCTTGCTGCTAGTTTTTTCTGGATGGAGTATTCTTGTTAGATTTCCGAACCATTTGATTCTTTATTGTTTCGATGTGGGCATGAAAACACTGAAATCTTCAGCGACCATAATTCTGAAGTGTCTTGAGTGGCGGACAAAGAGGTGAAGGCCGGCCACTGTAAGTTTCTCGCCCCAGGTTCCGGCAGTTGGCTTCCGGTGGGGCGGGCTATGAGGGTCATCTCCGATAATTAATTGACTTCCTGGGCGTGAGGGGAAACTTGTGGGTTGAAAGGTTAAGGGGAGGGGGAAATGTGGGAGGTGGGGGGGATAATAGGGTAGTGAGTAGGCGAGAATTTATGCAGCTTCAACGTCCGTGGGTGGTTGGTGGGTGGGGGTGCTCTGGTTTGGTTTGCTCCTTCTTTCCTATCAAACAACTAACTTCTTTATCTGCTCTCTTCCTCTTTTTTTAAAGTTTGTTACTCTCTTGTAAAACCTCCAATCTTCGGCACTTATAATAATAATATGACCTTATTGTGTTACAAGTGCGGTAAAGTTCTTACTAAAACTAAAATTATAGTTGAACGTGGGACCGCAGGGGAGGGGGGTGGTGTTAGAGGAGAGGGAAGTTTGGGGGGGGGGGGGGGGGGAGGTGAAACGGAGGAGATGGGAAGGAAAGGGAGGGAGGGTAAGGGAGAGGAGAGGGGTGAGGAAATGGAAGGAGGAGAGGGGAGGAGAGGGTTGGAGGGGGAGAGGAAGTGGGTGAGGGTAGCGTAGGAAAAGAGGGTTGAGGAGGAGGGAGGAGGGGTGAACAGAGGGAGGAGGAGGGGATCAGGACGGAGGAATTGGCTGGGGAAGGGGATGTGTGAGATGTGTGTCAGACAGAGGAATAGCTGGTTTAGCTCGCCGTCAGTGAACAGGCTAAGAATACATTTGTCTGGTTAGCAGTTGTAAAGAGAGAGCATGAACACATAAAAAATCAGCAGACAAAACAAGACCCTCGTTTTCCCTTTAACCAAACACATATACACGCCAATGAAACCAAACTTCTACTATAGGTAGGGCAATATCCACTTTTGGTGTTGGTCAGGATTTCTGGAAACCAACAAAATCTGGGTTAGCCCGCTTGTCCATAAAAGGGTCCGTATAAGTGCCAATGGTTACAGGTATTATGAGATAGTAACATACAAAGAAATAAGGAGGAGATATAAAGTTGGTATCTGCGTGTAAACTAGTGACTAAGCGGACTTTGGCAGACTCACACCATCATCATCATCCAGTGCCAGATCTGCGACAGACATCGACAATCATCTTTCTCCATTCATTCCTTTGCTCGGATGCTAAAAAACCCCGCTATGTTTCCCTGATCTTTCCATGTTACCCATTTGTTTAGGTTCCCTAAGTATGTTGTTCTGGGCCTATCCCTGCCTCGTTTGCCTTCAATGTTGCCAGTGAGAGCTAGATGTTCAAGACCCTTCAGTCTATTCAGGTGTCCCAAAAACTGCATTTATTATCGTTTTCTGATTGTTTTAACAGTGAGCGTCCAACGTGGGCTTCATCAAGCACAACCTCATTAATTGATTTCTTTTCCTTTCACAATACTCTTAGCGGTCTCCTAAGAGACCATATTTCTGTTGCTTCTATTTTATTTTCACCTTCTTTAGTAATTGCCCAGCATTCACAGCGATATAGAAGGGTTGACCATACATAGCATTTCAGAACTTTCACACATCGCTGGCTCAAAAATACACAGTTTTATCTGACATTTGTAGCCGTTTTGACTTCATTGTCAAACACCATAATTAATGTTCTATCTGCTCTGTCAAAATTAAAGATTTAATCTGAAGCGTCATCCAGATATTCAAAGAAATGCAGTCGAAAAAGCTTGGTATGTTTTGAAACTTAATATATTTTTGGCGTCAAATTTCTCAAAACGAAATTTTTGGTACTGAGCAGATAGAACTTTGTCATTCTTGGGGTAACGATATGTCTAGAGACACAAGTTCCAGTCATGCTTATGGCCACCGTCGATCTCAGAGTGAGACTCTTTTTTATCTATTTGAAAACGCGAGCTGTAGCTTTTCAACAACATTGTAAGTCGCATTGTTTTGGGAGCACTTTAAGAAAGAAACATCAGGCCCCACTTTGTCATCCAAACATAAACATTTTCCAATTCCATGTCATCTGAAATTTAAAATGGAAAACTGCAACGTGCATACTATGGAATGCATACATTCGTGTTTCTTATTTGTGCATGATGGTACAAAACGTATCGTAACAATTCATTTCATCGATTGTCGGACATATAATAGATTGTGGGACAGCGTGGTGGAATCAGGCTCTCGTCAATTTTTGGGCACATCGAGTTATTGCTATCATCTTAAAGCTTGTTCACTGGTCTTTATTTGCATGAAAAAAAATACCCGTTCATCTTAAATACAAGTTGAGATATTTGAGAATGAAGGAGGTGGGGGTCACCTGTTTTCAGAGGTAAAATTAATGAGAAAATAGTCGCCAAAGATTAGTTATTTCCTTACATTAAAAGTCCGTGGTAACTGAAAATTTACATTTTTTGTGAATCTAATTAATGTTTTTCAGAAGAATCCACACAGAAATGAGTTCTTTAATGGGCATGACAGGTGTTGAGCCAAAAAACAAAAATTTGACAAAAATTCACAATCCTGCGGAAAAATGCAAGTTTCTTTATTTTGATTATTTTGACGAGAGCCTGATTCCACAACGCTGTCTCACATATTAGACAGCATTAGTTTGTATAGCGCAAATTCCCGCTATATAACACGCTCTGTGCGCTTCACAATGTATTATAATTATCCCAGAATACCTGACACCATTCTGAAACAATCTCAAATTCACGAGACGCCTACAATGCAAGCTACCATTTCACTGTCAATGGTCTGGTACTCATTTCACACCTGGGTGAAATGAGGAAAATAATTGGTATAAAATACCATTCCCAAGGACATAACATCGGTTCTGAGGTTCAAACTCCCTGTAACCCGTAACTGTAATGAATCTTTATGAATGTTCAAAAGTAAACAATCAATAGTCTTGTTGATTGATAATCATGTTAATTGTGTGGGTGCATTCCCCTTACGATTGTCCAGAAGTCTAGCTTCCTCTTCCTGCCTCGTGAGTTCAGTGAGTGACCCATCTGTGTCCCTGTCCAGTTGTCAAGTCTGTGTTCCTTTCCAGTTGTCAAGTGTGTGTCCCTGTCCAGGTGTCAAGCCTGTGTCCCTGTCCAGTTGTCAAGTCTGTGTCCCTGTCCAGGTGTCAAGTCTGTGTCCCTGTTTAGTTGTCAAGTCTGTGTCCCTGTCCAGTTGTCAAGTCTGTGTCCCTGTCCAGTTGTCAAGCCTGTGTCCCTGTCCAGTTGTCACGTCTGT
>NW_004797451.1:919865-922170 GCF_000002075.1 Aplysia californica
AGAGAGAGAGAGAAAGGGGGGCGGGGGAGGGGAGAAAGCGATGCATATAGGTCGAGTGTGTGGGCAAGTTGGTGAATGAGGAGTAGGAAACAGACAGCGAGAGTCAACTACATCTAGAAACCTCATAATGGAGAGCATCACACTAACTGATTGGTAGCTTTCCGCCTAACTCCAAAAGCCCCCTCCCCCCACCTCATCCCCACCCCCACCTTTTTCTCTCCCAAACCAATCAGCTCTCACGGAAGTCAGTAACCACACGCCACACAAACTGTCAAGTGATGTATCCATCCCTCTCCTCCTCCTCTTCGAACAATCTATCCTCCTCCTCCTCCTCCTTCTCCTCCTCCTTTTCCTCCTCCTCCTTCTCTTCTGGCTTTCCATCCGTTCTCTGTTCCTCCTCTTCCTCCTTTTCAAACAATCCATCCCCTTTCCTCCTACTCATCAGAAGTCCCCCCTCCCCTTCCTCTCTTCCTTCTTCTTCTTCTTCTCCATTCCCCCCACCTATCATCCTCCACCTCTTCAAACCATCTACCCCCTCGCAAACTCCTCTTCAGACTATCCCTCCATTCCTCCTCTTCCTCCTTCTCTTTAGAGAATCCTTTCCCTTCTTCTCTCCCTCCTTTTCCTTCTCATCAGAGAATCCCTCTCCCTCCTCCTCCTCCTCCTCCTCCTCCGCCATCTCTCCTTCCCTCCCTCCCCTCCGCCTCCCCACCTCTCGCCCTCTTCCCACCCAGCCCATCCATCTCCCCATAGACATCCATCCATTGTCATGTCAAACTGACCGAGTGCTGTGTGCTACATCAAGGGACATAACCCCGGATCGATGAGAACCTGCAGTTATTGGACGTGCATTTGACGTGTGGTTCTGTGCGTGCGCAAGGAATTTTCTTTTGTATGTACTTTGCTTCTACCTGTTTGGGTGTCGCGGGGAAGAAAGAGACGTCTCTTTGCCTTCAGCCGCAGAGCTTGGGTCAGGGGGATGCCATGAGTTGTTAGTGTTTTCCTGACTCCATCTATCCAGGTTTTTCTTTTTTTTGTAACAATAAAAAGGAATAATCGCATCCACAGCAGAAGACACTATACAGACAATATACTGAGCCCAACCCTGAAAAGTAAAAACACCCCAAGAGCTACCAAAACGAAAGTTCTTAATGGCTATGTGTGGTCAACCGGTACGCTGTTTTTGTTTTTGTAAACGTTTTACGACATTTTCGATACAATAAGGTCATATAAGTGCCGAAGATTAGAGTTGTTTCAAGAGAGTCACAACATAAAAAAGAAGGAGGGGAGATAAGGACGATAGATAATAGGAAAGAAAGAGCAAACCAAACCAGAGCACCTGTCAACTACCCACTGTACAGCTGTGAATGCTGGAGAATTGCCAAAGGCAATGACGATAAAATAGTAGCAACAGAAATGTAAACTCCGGAAAATGCTGAACATTTCTTGGAAGGAAAAGAAATCAAATGGGAAGGGATTAAAAGAACTCTTCGTGGGCTGCTCGATGCTAGAAAAGAAGGAGCAAATGCAGTTTCTGGGACACTTAAATGGACATAAGAGCCAGATAACATTGATTGGAGGCAAATGGAGCATGGGGAGACCAAGAGCAACTAACATTGAAAGCCTGACAGATGGGTAACGGGGAAGGACCAGGGTAATAAAGATATTTTGAGAGCATCAGGCTTATCAAAGGAATGGATGGAGAACCACCACAATCGCCGATGTTTTGTTGCAGATCTGGCACGATGATGGTGTAGCAAAAACAACCTCCCCAGCTCTCCACATCCCCGTTTTCTTTACACACAAATACGACTATGTACGAAGTATTATACCACAGACCCCTTCCTTTTTTTACACACACAATGTAGGGCAACATAATAATTATTCCACAACAATGCAAATAATAACCCCCCTCCCCCCGTGCGCTAAAATCTTCAAACAATACATTCTCATTTCATGGCATTAATTCCCCAGAGTTGAAAATGGAATCGCGATTACGTAATGATTTCGTGCGTCAGGAGATATAAACGAACAACAAGGCAATACGAAAGGGGAAATCTCTACAGACATATCTGTAGCTTTGACTTCTTGGCATTTGATTCGCTCTGTGAATTGGAAAGCTGAAATCAAACAAATCACTTTGCCACCTCTAAGTGAAAGTGTGTGTTCCCTCATGCCTTATTGATGAACGCTAAATCATGATGAAACACTACGTCATTTCTTGTTGAAGGCACAATCCAGCTTCTCTCTCTTTCTCTCTCTCTCTCTCTCTCTCTCTCTCTCTCTCTCTCTCTCTCTCTCTTCC
>NW_004797451.1:924581-928708 GCF_000002075.1 Aplysia californica
TTCTGTTGCTTCTATTTTATTTTCACTGTCTTTAGTGATTGTCCAGCATTCACAGCCATATAGAAGGGTTGACCAAACATAGCATTTCAGGACTTTCATGTTGGTGTTCATTGAGAAAGGGCATAACACGTATAGCTATAAATAGCCTGCGCACATAACCTTTCCCTCCTTACCCTTCATTCTGATTCCAAATAGAGAAAGTTAAAGCCTGATCTCCTTAATGATCTGAATGGGTGGTTGGCGGGTGCTCTGTTGTGGTTTTCTCCTTCTTTCCTATCAAACATCTATCGTCTTTATCTCCCCTCCTTCTTTTTTTGAGTTTGTTACTCTCTTGTAATACCTCTAACCTTCTGCACTTATAGGACGTTATTGTGTTGCAAGTGCCGTAAAACACTTACTAAAACTTTTAAAAACTAAAATGATCTAAAAGTTGACAATATGGGCGTACAACATCAACAAGCACATTTCTCAGAATCGTTCTATACAACCCAACAAGGAAAACATTCGTGAATTCGAAATGGATAAAAACACGTATTGATTTCATAATTATATTATAAAGTGTACCCAAGAATCTATCTGTTATCAATCACCATCATTAAGTGCCAGATCTGTGACAGACATCGCGGTCATGGTTCTCTCCATTCATTCCATAGCTCGGATGCTCTCAAAAAAGCAACATCAGCATCGATAGGTCACACAAGTCAACAGTCTAGGAGGAAGACGATGCTGCATTAAATATATATAATTTTCTCCAGTAAATCATCGCTTTTATCCTGTGCTGACATATTTTTTCCCGATTTTGATTCAACAAATGCCAGTGTCTCGTGTTGGCGCTGTGTGCAGATGTGTGTCGAGCTCGTTCGACGCAAAAACACCGTAGTATTTTGGGGAATCATTTTTTTTTACTCCATTTACTTTGAGCCATGGTATTTTAAATAGGTATATATTATATCAACCCTGATTTGTATTTTCTAGCGCTGTTTTTTTTTTCAACGTCATAGATTGATGTGAAAGGGCATATTTCGTCCCGGGGACGGGTGGCCTTTTGCTGGTCGTCCATTTGAGGTTGAAAATAAACATTGATGTACATTTACAGTAGAGTTCTGTCTGCAACATATAATTTCATTATGGTTTTTGTCTTATTGTGATAAGATCTAAAAAGCAAAATTTCCTTTTGAACACGTGAGGATTGGAAATTTCAACCAAAAAAAAAAAAGAAAAGAAATGCGCTCAAGCAGGGAGCAAATAAGAAAGTGAAAAAGGGGGGGGGGGGGGGATTAGCTTCCTCTTGTGCCTTTAAACAACAGTACGCCGACATGACGAGTTCTTGTGAACTTTGATGTGCTGTAAAATCATCACATTATTTTTCTGACTCAGAAAATCATTATTTGGCAAAGACAAAGAGAAAACTTCGCTTATTTTTGTTCGAGCCAGAACCATTTACTTATAGATCAAATCAATTATGACAAATTGATAAAAGATTATTGATAAATTTTGATAAAAACCGGTGCAGGCAGCCAAAGGTTGTCTGAAAAAAAAAAGATATTTTTCAGTTTGGGGAGCTGTATGACTGACATTTCCCTGGCGGGCGGTTGGAGGGTGTCACGGTTAGCTTCTACTTCTATTTATAAACCCTCACTTTGTTTTGTTGTTTCTGTCTATCGATCTTGTTTTTTCCTTTGCCCGGCACGTAACAACGATCGTTATTGAGTCAATGCGCTTCTATTTTGGCAGCCGAAAACACATTGACATTTCACTTTTATTGATGGGGGAGTTTGGTGGGCGATTTTGTTGTTTTTGTTTATTTGTTTGTTTATTTGTTTGTTGGTTCGTTCGTTCGTTGTTTCACCTAGTAGTCCGTGCATGGAGGACAGGTGGTTAAGGGCACCTCTGATAGGTCCTGTTTATGTTTTTCCTCTGTTGTTGCTGTCTGTCTGTCAGTCTGTCTGTCTGTCTGTTTGTCTGTCTGTCTGTCTGTCTGTCTGTCTGTCTGTCTTGCTTTTTCCCATTTTCTAAATGATCGTTTTTTATGTCGGTTTGTTTTACTTTAATTTAAAAACCAGCGTTCATGGTGAAACGATTAGGCTGTTGGTCGTGGAACGCACAACACCTGAGTTTGATTCCCGAGTGGGGAGTTCTCTTTTCATCATAATCTCCGTCTGTCTGCTGGAATTATGTTGTGGGTGGTTGGCGGGTGCTCTGGTGTGGTTTGCTCCTTCTTTCCTATCAAACATCTATCATCTTTATCTCCCCTCCTTCTTTTTGTGTTTGTTACTCTCTTGTAACACCTCTTTTTATATGACCTATTGTGTTGCAAGTGCCGTAAAACTCTAAAGGAGAAAATACGGAATTATGCGTCCTTCTCGGTCCGGAATGAATCTAATACCGGATGTCTACTGGCATAATCGGGTCTGGTCGGGTCGGGTCGGTTTGCTAGCCAGATTGAGGGTGCCAAGAGGCTATCGTGGCACAAACTGATCGCCCGACTTGTCGCCTAAAAAACCAACGCGTTTTTTTTCAGGCGATGAGTTGGGCGATCGACCCGACCAGACCCGACCCGACCCGAGCCGATCCCATCCGCAATGGGTCCACGGTATAACAGGCTGAGTTGAAGCAACCCGCCTCTCAGTTATCTAAATTATGTCTAAGGGGGCGTAAAATATTGACGGAAATAATTACTCGAAACTAGTCCATAGAAGAAGGCTGTCAGTGATACTTTCAGTCATCGGCCGAACTAGATCTATGTCCCAACCATAGACTTTAATTAACATCTTAGACCGGGCTCTGTCATGGCTGCCGCTCTGTGCTCTGTATAAAACCTTCGCTGCGCTGGTGAAATGGTATAGGTTTAACACCCCTATCAAAACTATTAGATAATTTAAGAGGCGGGACCTCCGAGTTTAATGTCTATCTCAGAAAGGACCGAGCCAAGTACGAAATTCGTGTAAAGTGCCTTTCCCATGGACACAATTTGGGAACGAGCAGAGGCTCGAACCCCCGAACCCACAGTCTCACGATTACCAGTCCGGTAGCCTAACCACTAGACTAACGACGCCTGGCTGCTCTTGTGTGCACCATGGACGTGCAAATGAAATACAAAACACAAGCCTCGCTAGAGTTGTGAGTTCGTGCGCAACCTTTCCCCCTTTGCCCTTCATTAATTTGATTCCTATTAGAACCAAATAGTATGCTGCATAGTAAACCGGAATTACGTCATCAGAACGGTGTAAAAGATGGTGGGAAATGTGCCGCAACTTTGGCTTTGTTCTGTGCTGTTGGTCAAACAAATGTCGTTTCCTCTACGACTTTACTTTAAATTGAAAGAGTTGACGGTTTGTGCGATCGATGATGTCCGTGAGGTTTTTGTTTGACGTCGCTCATGGGGTGAGTTAGTTGTGTGTGTACGGAGAGGTCAGTGACCTGTCAAGGTCAAGGTCAAGGCTTTGTCGGGTATGACGATTTAGAAATACCGAGACAATCGTGTATATTGTATCCTGGGTTGGTTCTTTAGTTTTAGTTTTAGTAGAGGTTTTACGGCACTCGCAACTGCATAAGGTCAGATGAGCGCCAGAAGATTAAAGCTGTTACAAGAGAGTAACAAATACAAGAAAAGAAGGAGGGGGGATAAGGACGATAGATGTTTCATAGGAAAGAAGAAGCAAACCACACCAAGGCACCCGCCAACCACCCACGGGTTGGTTCTGACAGGCAGGGTCTGATGTCCGCTTTCTAAAGTATTTAAGCTGTGTCGATAGGGGCGTAAAAACACCTGCTTTTAAAATAAAAACTGATCCGAAGGGTCCTCGGGTCATTAATGCCAAAGACTCAGATTTAAATTTTTATTTTTTTTTATTATATTTTTTTTTGGGGGGGGGGCGACTGTTTGAAAGGGTCCTTAATAATGGTGAAGTCCCTCAGGTCCCACAGGGAAACAATCACATTTCTCTTCTTGTCCCCTTTAGCTTACAGGTTAATTCTCTCGCTCTCTGTCTCACGTTGTTTGATGAGAAGTTCCTGGTTGGTCCATGTCACATACACTCGGACGGACAGACTGATAGATAGACAGATAAATAGACAGACAGACAGACAGACAGACAGACAGACAGACAGACAGACAGACAGACAGA
>NW_004797451.1:932193-934507 GCF_000002075.1 Aplysia californica
ACATGCACGCACGCACGCACACACACACACACACATATACATACATACACACGCACACATACATACACACGCACACACACACACACACTAACACACACACACACACACACACACACACACACACACACACACACACACACTCCTTCTGTTTCTCTGTGTCTCCTCATTCCAGCAGTTTGTGACAAAAGGTTTTATAACTTCCTAGATCTAACTGTTCTTCATTGCTATCTTGATCAAGCGACTGGCTGGTTTGTGAAACTTAATGCTGGTGAGAAAAAAAATATGTCAAAGAAACGAAAAATGAAGTCTTTCAACTGTTCTTTTTATCATGCCCTGAAATCCTTGATATCGTCTGCCTCTTCTACTCCTTCACATCCATATTAGTGGGTGGTTGGCAGGTGTTCTGGTGGGATTTGCTCCTACTTACCAATCAAACTTTTATCGCCCGTCTTTCTCCTCTTTTTTAAAAATGTTACTCTCTTCGGCACTTATATTATGACCTATTTGTGTTGCAATTACTGTAAAACTCTTACTAAATCTAAACCTAAACATCGAGCCTACAAGATTCTTCTTTTTAACTAAGGAAACGCAGCTGTACGAGGTTAAGCTATCTGTAAAAGTAGTACATCTCTGTGTGGTTACCTGGGTACATTCAATGAGTGGTTGGAAGGCGCGCTGGTAAGTCCTATTTCTTTTCTTTCCCTCTTTGGTTCTGTCTGTCTTTTTCGCTCTTTCCTCTGTTCGAAATGGCCGTTATTGTGTCGGTGTGCTTCTTTTTACTCAAACAAACACACAAACAAACAAAGATACATTCGTAAGGAATTTTCTTGGGCTTTTTCTCCGTGAACAAAATGACCGTTAATATGTCAATGTGTTTCTCCGTACTCAAACAAACAAGCAAACAAATAAATACATTTCAGAGGTTATTACTACTTTTCACTGTCAAAATGGCCATTATTGTGTCGATGCTCTTCTCTGTACTCAAACAAACAAACAAATGAGGCTATTTCTTACTTTTTTCCCCAGCACAAAATGGCTATTATTGTGTAGATTAAGATTTACGCATTGCCTCCCCTGTCTCCACAGACGCCACGACGATGACGTTCCGTGGTTACGAGTGGGTGGCCTACCAGCTGTACGAGCAGCGCCGGGACAGGCTCTTCACCAACCACATCCGTATCTCCATGGAGTTCAAGGTCAGTGGACGCTCGCAGTGGCCTGTCCTAGCTCAGTAATAAAAGGTCGCTTTTAAGCACAAGGGGGCAATTCCGAAAAGTGCTGTTATGAGAAAATCGAAGCTAAGGTTTTTGGAACCCTGTTCAGTTTCTTTAAAAGACAAGGAGACAACTTCTCCTATAGGTAGGGCAATGCCTACTTTTGGTGTAGGTCAAGATTTCTGGAAACCCCCAAAATCTGGGTTAGCCCGCTTGTTCTTAAAAGTGACCATATGTGGTGTCACCGTGGTGAAATCAGGATCTCGTCAAAATCATACAATCGAAGAACAGACATTCTCCGCGCTTTGGGCAATTTATATTGAGGGTTTTTATTGTTGTTGTTGTCGCTGTTGTTGTTGTTGTTGTTGTTCTTGTTCTTGTTGTTGTTCTTGTTGTTCTTGTAGTTTTTGTTGTTTTTGTGGGGGGTGGGGGGTTGTCTCAACACATTTTATGTCTATTCAAAAAACAATTTCTATGGGGATTTCTTCTGAAGAAGCTTGATCAAAGGAGCAGAAAATGTAAATTTACAGTTTTCCCAGGACACTCAGACGTTTGAAGTCATCAAACTTTGGAGGCCATTTTCTCATCAATGTTACCTCTAACACCAGACAATCGTAAATATCTCGACTTTTATTCAAGACAGACGGGTATTTTTTCATCAAAAGCAAGGCAAAACGAGCTTTAAGATTAAATCAATTACTCCACATGCCTCAAAAACTGACAAGCGCCTGATTCCACAATGTTGTGACACTAATATCGTCAGCATCTTTCCATAATTGACCGAACCAATTCCTGGGGGTTCTCAGATAAAGCCTATGTTCAGATAAAGACCTCAAGGGGAATCTTAAAATAGTATACTTTCTTTCTGTGTGCTTATTTGCTTTCTAGTGTTTAACTGAAGATTAACGAGTGCTCTTGTCGTTGTTGTGATTTGGGCGAACTGTTTTCCTGTAATTTTCTCAAAACTTGAAGAAAAAAACAAAGAAAAGAAACATGACTTTGGCGTTTATTGAGTGACGCTGACGATATGATTCAGAGTGAGTTAGGTATAAAGGACTAAAACAACCCTACCCCTCCCATCCCCTCCCCTCCCCCTTTCT
>NW_004797451.1:938716-940189 GCF_000002075.1 Aplysia californica
CATGGGGGGGTGGGTGGGTGGGGGGCTGAGACAGAACATGGGAACTGCTTCAAAAGTTTTTCAAGCGTTAGGTTGAAAGGGATAGATGAAGAATTGCTAAGAGATGAACGTGTCGACACTAGAAAATCTGTTCTGTCTAGCTTTCTTTTTGTTCTGATTTATTTTTTGTTCCTTTTGTTTCTTTATCAAATTACATTTCTGTATTTCATTTCTTTTTTCTTTTAGATTTATTTTTCTTTCGTTACTCTTTTTTTTTAACGATAAAAAGTATAAAAACACGTAAGGTGATGCTCATGCTGTCGAATGCCAGCCTATTAAATCTGTCTTTCGAAAATTTGATAAAATCCACAAATAAGGTATGCTGATGTCTCTGTTTGTTTCAATGTGTAAGTACATGTCTAGACAGTGCTGAAAGCTTACTCTAACCTTTACAACTCACGCACACACGCGAGACAAGCGAGAAATTAAAGACCTTGCAGTGTAAAAATAGACACTCGTACTCCGTGATGTCTTTGAGTCCAGCCAAGTTCTCCGACAGCGAGGGCAGAAGATATTCGGAGACGTCTCCGGCGAGCACCCAGGAACTATTTGGAGACGCACTCCCGCGCACAGATGCACTGCTTTGGGGGGTCAAATTGCGTATTATTTGCTGCAGATCACACATAATATAGCCACTAAAACATTCGCAAACCAATTATTTTCAGGAAAATGTCGAACTTAACTGCAAAATATCAAATTATGGGTTAAAACAGGGGGGCGTACCTCCTTTTAACCCCCCAGATTTTTTTTTACTTGTTCTAAAGGCACAAATTATTTTGATTGGTCTATTACCATAAGAGCCGTCTCCGAATAGATACTGCGGACAGTGAGAGCTTTCAGACTCGCTGCCAACGGGCTAGTCGAGACCCTCCGGGTTATATTTTGCGATCCTTACTTCTACTTGACATCAACGTTGAGTGTGGGTGCGGCTCGCGTTTTTCTCACACGCACCTTTTTGCCTCGATTTCTATGTAGATCTTATGACCACCATATCTCGATCAGGCTAATGACAGCTTTCATGTTCTAGGAACTGCTATTGCATAGTAGTGACGATGATTGAAAGTAATAGATGAGTAAATCAGTTGTACTTTAACAAATGACGACCTCAGTGCTTTCTTGTGGTATCTCCATTTTTAATAACAGTGAAAACAATTCATTACAAAGAATGAGCTTAAGAAGAAGTCGCATTTTCACTGTTTTAAAAATTGGAGATACGACAAGAAAGCACTGAGGTTGTTAAATGATTGAAACCTTTTTCTGTGTAAGTGTGGAATATTTGATGCGGACCAGACACACCCAAACGTTACCTCAGGCGGCACGCGGGTAGTTCCAGTTTGAGACCCCTGTCTAAGACGTAGTGTGTGTTATCTGTGTGTGTGTTATCTGTGTGTGTGTTATCTGTGTGTGTGTTATCTGTGTGTGTGTTATCTGTGT
>NW_004797451.1:943894-946046 GCF_000002075.1 Aplysia californica
CACACACACACACACACACGAACGCACACACACACTCTCTCTCACACACACACACACACACACACACCACACACACACACATACACACACACATAACCTCTCCCTCTGTACTACCCCCACAGACTGACCGTGGCTCCGGAGTCCTTCTGTACGCAGTGGGCGGCACCCCGTACCACAGTCACGTGACCGTGTCCATCTACTCGGGCGCCGTGCACGCCTCCATGTCCTTCCAGCAGGATGACCTCACCTTCTCCGGCGGGATCGGACTGGACGATGGCAGGTAACTGACCACACACGTACATGTGTTTGTGTACTGTCGGTGACACACACGTAGATGTGTTTGTGTGTCTGTGTACTGTTAGCAACACACATAGATGTCTGTGTACTGTCAGCAACACACTACTGTCAGCAACACACTTAGATGTGTCTGTGGACTATCAGCGACACCCATAGATGTGTTTGTGTGTCTGTGTACTGTCAGCAACGGACATAGATGTATTTGTGTGTTTGTGTGTCTGTCATCAACACACATAGATGTGTTTGTGTGTCTGTGTACTGTCAGTGAGACACGTAGATGTGCTTGTGTGTCTGTGTACTGTCAGCAACACACACTGTGCAGCGTGTCTGTGTACTGATCTGTCAGTAACATGTGAGTGTGTGTGTGTGTGTGTGTGTGTGTATGTGTATGTGTACCGTCAGAAATGCCCTCCTTTTAGACGATAACTGGCAACACACTGTGTCGTACAATGTGTCTGTGTATTTGTTCGTAACACGTTCCTTATGGAAGGTAACTGGGAACACACTCTGTGTTTGTGTGTCTGTATACTGTCAGCAACACATTATGCAGTGTGTCTGTGTACTGTCAGCAACACACAATGGGCAGTGTGTCTGTGTTCTTGTCAGCAACATGTTCTTTTTGGAAATTAAGGGCACAAAGAAAAAACAAGGGATGTCACCTTTTTGCATTTTGAGAAAATCGAAAATGAAAACTGAAAAAAAAAAGCCTGACAACCCGCGTTTTTACACAGTAGTAGTAGTGTATAGCTTGGTGCCCAAGCCTTATATTGGGCGATTCATCGTGTTTTAGCCCTGGACACTTGAATGGGCCAGAAGAGATGCGTGTAAACACTTTTAGATCAATGCCACTGCTCAAATTAGCCAGAAACTGAAATCTCTTGTTTTTCTCTTGTGCCCTTCAAATGGTTTAGTTAGTTGTCAGCAAGTCGTCCCATAAATGTTCTAAACAATAGAAACCATTTCATTTTTTAAATTTCACTCTTTATTTGAACAGCATGCACACGAAAAAAACCAAACTGGCTTTGAACTTTTTGTTCAGTATCTGTTTACCGCATTGTCGATGCCTCATTACAATAGTTGTCATTTTAGTCCCATGTGTTTAGACAGAAGTGAAGATTCTAGAGTTTTGTGAAATGTGAAAAGTTGTCCTCCTTTTGTTGTGGTGTTTTCTGCCTCACCGTTTGTTTCCCTGGAGTCGTGTTTGTAGAGAATTATTATGTTGTGAACTTTTGTTTATATACCTTCATATCTTTGTTGTTGTTGTTGTTGTTTTGTTTTTTTGTTTTTTTGTTGTATTTTTTTTTAAGTTGAGAGTTTTCATATCATCTGTTTGTCCCATTTTGGCCTCCTTGCAAATTGAGTATTTTCCATAGGCTTGTATCGTAACCTAGACCGTGCGCTCTGATGTATTCTCGGCTCACTACAGAGCGCTGTATTTGAGCCAAATTGAACAAAATGAAGGTCAAAAGGGGGGAGGGGGTGTAAACCTATGTATGCACTCAACTAGAGCAAGACTGACTTTTAGCCAATGATTTTTAGCGTAATGGCGCGGCCCATCGTGCGCACACTTTGCAGCCATGACAATGCGCGGTCTAGGGGTACAAGTCTATGGTATTTTCTATCTCTGTGAGATATTCTGCATACTGTGGTATGGTATATGTTCTTAATTCATCTTCTTTTTGTTGTTGTTGTTTTTTGGTAATAATTGTTGTTTTTGTTGTTGATGTCTTGGTCAATCACATTGTTACAATGCTGTAGTGTTTTGGGGAAAGTGGTTTCTGTTGACAAGAACATAATCATGAAACAATATTATAATGATTATGTGTTTTACATTTCTCTTTACTGAAAGGTCCCT
>NW_004797451.1:946290-948702 GCF_000002075.1 Aplysia californica
TCTTTCCCTCCCTCTGAAAAAAAATGAGAAGAGGAAAAAAAACCCTCATCCCATGCATTATTACAATTCTGTAAACACACGACAGGTATCTTTATTTAACCCCCTCTCCCGCACTCCAGGCAGGTTATTGTTCGTCCTTCGGTCTTAAACTGGCCCTTACCCAATCAGACTATAGTGGGGGTGTTAAAACATTCAAGTATATTTTGTCTTGTTGCATTGTTACATCTATTTCCCTTACCGTTTCTTTTGCAGAAGTAGGTAAGCACTTTCCATCAAAACTTTTGTGTCCTTACTAACCGTTATGATTTTGTTGGTGGCTGGTTCTTCTGTAGAGCAAGAAATGAAGACACCATGGGGGAAAAACTGGTGATGTCATACAATGATATTCCTACAAACTGAAAATTTTGATTCAGGGTCTTCCTGTTTCTTTTAAGTGTTCATTTCTTTTGACGATTTTATGCCCAGCTGTTCAAATATTCATTTAGTCCTTATTTGGATACTTCCATCTTCGAATGTCATCACTGTGCTGTTCAGTGGCCATTTGAAGGAAACGGCTTTGATTTTGGGCATCACCAGTTTTTCCCCCGTAGAGCAAGAAATTAATGTGCACCTTATGTTTGCTATGCTGTTACATTCAAACAAGTACTTGTGAGTGCAGTGAAGGGAAATAACACTTTAACAGAATTTGGCATATAATAGTATTACTAATACTCTCTATGATCTCTCTACAATAATAATATGACACTAATCTGTTGGGGTTTTTTGTTTTAACACCCCGCTGTGGTGGCACGTATAACTTTCTTGACATAATAATAATATAGAAACGGTTGCGAACTAACGCTTCTGTAACGGCTTGGATAAAAACTTGCACCAACGTATTACTGCAACAATCAATTTCAATTTCTAAATGCTTGAGGAGGAGGAGGAGGAGGAGGAGGAGGAGGAGGAGAGAGAGAGAGAGATTAGTCTGCTAGGCCAGTTGCTGGTAACCCATGTACTCATAGTGAGGCTTCTTTGTCCCTAAGACACCCAATGCTTATATGGCTTTTGCTCTGTTTTTTTGTGTAGCAGTTTGTTTTTGTTTTTTGTATTTTTAATGTGCTTTTCTGCTGTTTTTCCCCATAAATTGTATGTTTTGCTCCCCGACCATTACGCTTACAGTAGCAGCAGCACTGTTTTTGTCGATTTGGTAACGGGATTCTTTCTTTTTCTAACACTGATGATGAAATAGTGAAATAGGAATTTACATGAACATAGCGCGTTTCCTCTAGGACAGTGCTCAATGCGCTCTACTGGTACAGGAATACACAGAATGTAGAATCAACAGTGATCATTTCACTCCTTCCCCCTCCACCCCATGCCCTCCCCCACCCCCACCCCTCTACGCTTGACCGTTTCATTAACTATCGATTAACCAATACAGTTCAGTAATTAGGTAAATATCTATAATGATGATTAATCGTTACATTTGATATTTGATATCAGTTCAATAGAAGTCTAAATGCATTTGGCTTGCAGTGTTTTTAATAACATCGTAGAGTTAAGTGCGAACCTGGTATATTCAGATGATTGTACGTTCATTTTTATTCGAAATTGATCGGATATTTTCTGTTTGTTTGGTTGGTTTATTTCTCTTCTTTTTTCCTATGTTTTCTTTTTTTTTAATGTTTCGTAATTTTACTAGATCAATAGATGTCCTCTCCTCCTCCACAGTTGTTACCCTTTCCACAAGTTTCTGTACCCCCTTTTATAGACTTGTCTTATACATGTAATATCCCAGACCTTATGTAGCCAAGCCATATTAATACGAAAGCTTATTATTATATGGTTACATTTGTGTAGTTGTTGTTGTGTTGTGTACTTACACGGCCATAGCATGACTTGTTCCTATCAGTTCCCACACTTAAAAAAAAAAATTAGGTGTTTTTAACACCCCTTGAGGACACAATTTAGATCATTGTGGAGACAGGCACAAATCCGGTGTGAGGGGAATAAAAACATCCCTGCAGAAAGACCGAGATTCTGGATGAAAATCCTCCCCACGTTGGTTAAATCGAACTCGGGTCTTCTGCGGGTAACAGCGAAACCCCAAACAGCTACACACGCTGACGCCAGTGTCTACATATTGCAATAAATGATCATAATATGAAGAATCTACTTCAGTGGAAGTATAATATATTCAAGGTTATGTCTTCCTACTCAAAATATAACTGTTAATACATGTATATTGTACTTCTTACGGGCATCCATGTTTCTATAGCTTATTAGTATTGAAGTTTTGCGGGGTTTTTTACCGAAAGTTGTTTTGAAGAGGTTTGTAGTTTTGCCTTCCTGTGTTTTGCTTTTATTAATGAACACTTCATTTACACACAAACGCACACACACACACACACACACACACACACACACACA
>NW_004797451.1:953050-954240 GCF_000002075.1 Aplysia californica
GGGGGTAGATCCTGAGAAACCTATTTGGAAAACCTGAAGAGATGGGTGACGTGGAATAAACAGGATAATATAGGATTATTTTAGAGCATACGAGCGGAGAACCGTGAACAAACAAGAAAACTGTATGTCTGTTTGTCCGTCCGTCTGTGTGTCTGTCTTTCTGTCCGGGTGTATTTTTTTGTCTGTGTGTCTCTGTTTGTCTGTCTGTCTGTCTGTCTGTCTGTCTGTCTGTCTGTCTGTCTGTCTGTCTGTCTGTCTGTTTGTCTGTCTGTCTGCCTGTCTGTTTGTCTGTTTGTCTGTCATGTTTTCCGCTTGCTGGCCAATTTTTACAACCTTTTGTTTGTTTGTTGTTGTTGTTGTTCTTTTTGTTTTGTTGTTGTTGTTTGTTTGTTTGTTTGTTTGTTTTTTTTGGGGGGGGGGGCTCAACAGCTTTAATGTCCATTCAAAAAAACATTTGAGTGGGGATTTTACTGAAAAACGTGGTCGAAAGGTACCAAAAAACTTCTTTTTTTTTTGCAGTTTCCCAGGAAACGCAAGCTTTGGAAATTACCAAACTTTGGCGGCCATTTATTATTCGCTAATTTTACCTCGGACACCAGGCGACTTCCACCTCATTCAAAAGCAAATATTTTTACTTCTGTTCAAGATAGATTGGGGTGGGTTTTTTTCATCAAAAGCCAGGCTTTCAAAAAAGAACAAACTTTACGACGATACCAATTTAATAACTCCATCGAGTCCAGAAACTGAGCGGGTGGTTGGACGGTGCCTCTGGTAGGTCCTATACCTCTTTACTTTCCCTCTGTTGTTTCTGTCTGTCTTTCTTACTTTTTCCAGCTCTAAACGACCATTATTCGGCCGATATCCTTAAAACCTCTTTATTCAATCGAACAAAGAGGCGAACAAACCAAAACTAGATCTAAGTCGATCAGAGTAGGCTTCGGCCGCCACCAGGGCAATATTCAAAATTCCATATCGACTGGAAAATGTTTAATGTGTCCCGCGCGCTCATATGACTTTAAGCAGTTGCGAGCGCCGTAAAACACTTACAAAAGATGACAAGAAAAAACAACTGACTATGGCGCCTGATTTCTTCGTGTGGTGACACAATTCCCGCCCGCCGTCTCCGCCATTCTGTGACTGCGCGAGACTTGCATAATGACGGCCCGCCGTGCCCCGCGGACATTTCCTCG
>NW_004797451.1:954390-955456 GCF_000002075.1 Aplysia californica
CCCCCCTCCTTCCGCCATTACCCCAGACACCCCCCCTCCTTCCGCCATTACCCCAGACGCCCGACCTACGCCCAGGTCTGCCTGCGTGGCAATGTGCACAACAAGCGCAGACAATTACCTGGCACGCCATCCTACGGTCACGCGTGGCATGTCGTTGGTCTATGGCCACCGAAAGTGGATGTGGCTCCGGTATTCCCGTCTTGTTTGTTTGTTAGATTCGAAGAAGCAATTGGTCAGTTTGCCTCGAATATTGTACATTGAATAGACACAAGGGTCTTCAACATGTACCTAGTCTAGGATATTGCTCGTCGAATTCAAATCTATGACCCCTTGTACATATTATGATTAATTAGCAGTGGGCATCACTCTGAACCTTATGAGCGTTATTGTTTAAGGCGTCATCAAAGAGTAGGCCTAATGTTCTTAGCTGCCCATTGTTCTACGCCATGTAAATGCTCAAAAGTCTTTACGCACTATACTCGATAATAATTAGCCTTTCAGTGCTGAAGCTTTCCGTCAACAGTTGCTCAGACAAGATCAACACCCCACTTCTTAAATAACCTAATTGTGTTGATAGGAGCGTTAAACCTATACAAGTTCACCATATTCAAGATCGTAATGACATTTATTCATGAGATATTTAAACGAGACCCTTTATGTTTTCCTTTTATAAGAATTAGAAACTACGCTAGGTCGACATACATCTTCTGAAGTATCCTCTATAAACCAATGGAAATATAAGTGGCCTTGTTTAAATATTATATCTCTTGAATGAATATAATATTAATAAGAAGGGGGGATAAGAATGAGGAGGTGATGGTAGAGGAGGTGTGAGAGGCGGAGGAGGAGGAGGAGTTGCTTTTGAGTGTTGGAAAGAAGCAGGAAAAGGATGTGGATGATGAGTTGATGGAAACAGCTGAGGAGGAAGGGGATGCGGAAGGGGAGGAGGCGCCAAGAAACCTTTCCATCCTGTAATTTCTGTCGGCACTTGACACTGAGAGAGAGTGGGGGATGGGATGGAGAGAGAGAGAGAGAGAGAGAGAGAGAGAGAGAGAGAGAGAGAGAG
>NW_004797451.1:958001-960378 GCF_000002075.1 Aplysia californica
CTTACATGTTATACCTGGAAGGAGCCGGCCTTATAGAAAAGAAAAGCAGATGACACCTTTCCATTCCCTATCTTGTCCCATTTTCTTTTCATATTCCTCTCTTCTTTCTTATCCCGACCCCCCTCTCTCTCTCTGTGTGTCTCCCACTCACTGTTTGTCTCCTTCCTGTCGCTCCCCCTTTTCCCTCATTATGTATCTTCCGTGGCCCTCTTCAAGCGAGAGTATAAAAGTTATATGTCCTGTGTTCTTTAAATGACCGAAACTATGTCCAGTAGAGCGCTGTAGTTTGCCTTAGAAAAAAAAAAGATAAAATTAACCCCTTTTCCCTCACAACTGGTAATTGTTTTGTGTCTGTGGCGCTCATTTATCATTTACTTGACTTTCTGAAGTGAGCATTTCCATTATTTTACAGAAATGGTTTTACAATAAAGCACCGTATGTGAGACGTTTATTTTTTGTTTACAATTCGCGCTTCCTGTCTGAATAATTCACAAACAGAACAAGGACGAGCAAGCCACATCTAAACAGCCAGCTTATTTAACTACTCCTCGAAAATACTAGACTCAGCTCCCTTTCACCAACCCAGTCTCCCCTCCCCCCTCTCTCTTTCTCTCTCTCTCTCTCTCTCTCTCTCTCTCTCTCTCTCTCTCTCTCTGTCTGTCTGTCTCTCTCTCACACACTTTGTTTCTCTCTTTTTCTGAAGCTCTTTTTGTCTTTCGCTCTTTTTTTTTTACCCCCTTTTCACTCTTGCTCTGTACGTGTGGGCATGTGTATTCGTGTGTATGTGTATGCGTGGATGCGTATGTGTGGCTATGTGTATATGTGAGTGTATGTATGCTTCACGGGAAGCTGAGAATGTTTCGGAGAGTTCTATGGTCTTCTGGGGTAATAAATATAGTGTAAAGCGCATAGAGCCTGCTGTTGAGCGGGGATATGCGCTATACAAATGCTATCTATTATTATTATGTGTATATGTGTGTGTATGCGAGACAATACGAGACAATACTAGACACTGCAAAACAGTGCGAGACAATGTGAGACAGCACAAGACAATTCGAGACAATAGATGTACGAGACCGTGCGAAACAATGCGAGACAGTGTGAGCTAGTTCAAGACAATGCGAGACAATAGACAGTGCGAAACGTTGCGAGACTGTGTGACAATACGAAAGAGAACGAGACAGTTATGAGCGTTGGCAGGCAGCTGTGGGTGGTCGTATCTTATCCAAGGGCTGCCCGAAAAGTGCGCTAAGAATGGCAACTAAAAAAACAATTTGATATGAATCTGTGTTAACTATCTATAGTGTTGTGTCACCATTAAGCTTAACTTCTCAACATAGTTTCCTTGAAGATTGATAATTTTTACCCCGCGGTTCTTCACAGAATAATAATATTGTAATTCCCCTCCGTGAAAAAAAATTAGTCGGAGAAAACATTCAGTCTTCTTTGTTAGTCAAATCTTTTTCCCCCTAGTACCTAATTAGCTTTATTGTGCTTCTGTTTGACCAAAACACACAGACTCATGATAATATCAAAGCTATTGTTTGGAGGAGCAGTCTTTTCCATCTCTTAGGGACCTCCCATGGCCCCTGACCGCTGACCTCCGACCTCCCACGACCTCTGATAATTGACCTCCGACCTCCCACGACCTCTGATAATTGACCTCCGACCTCCCACCTCTGATAATTGACATCCGACCTCCCACGACCCCTGATCGACCTGCGACCTCCCACGATCCCTGTGTTCCATCAGAAGCAGCCAAGTAGAACCCGCACTGTCTTCTTCTTCTTCTTCTTCTTCTCGTCCTCCTCCTCCTTATCCTCCTCGGAGAAGAGGAGAAAGAAGGGGAGGAGGAGGAGGAGAAGAGGAGAAAGAGGGGGAGGAGGAGGAGGAGTAGAAGAGGAGAAAGAGGGGGAGGAGAAGGAGGAGAAGAGGAGAAAGAAGGGGCGGAGGAGGAGAAGATGGGAAAGAGGGGGAGGAGGAGCTCCTCCAGAGGAGAAAGAGGGGGCGGAGAAGGAGGAGGAGGAGGAGGAGGAGGAGGAGGAGGAACGGGTTTCTGTATCCCTTATGAACCTCCCAGCACCCCTGACCACTGACCTCCGACCTCCCACGACCTCCCACGACCCCCGTGCTCCCCCAGAAGCCAAGCAGCGCCTGCACTGTCCGCTGCTGTTTGTTCCGCTCTATCTAGACAATCCACCGATGGCCGTTTATTCAGTTATCGGACGTTTGGCTTATTGCGTTAAGTCGTGTGGCCGGGTGGAGTGTCCGGGAATGCCCGATAGTGTCTCTCCGACTCGCTAGGGAAAACCTCAAAACATCAAACACAAGTATCGAACCTCACGCTATCGGCTTATACCCCCCTTACCCCCCCCCT
>NW_004797451.1:966678-985588 GCF_000002075.1 Aplysia californica
TTGAATCTCAAAAAATGTTGTTTTTTAAGTTTCAGTTGGTAAGAGTTCTACGGCGCTCACAACAGGGATATGTCTAGAGTTTTAGTCAGAACACAATGTACTGTTTATGTATTACTTTTGTATTTGTATAGTGCTCAGAGTCTGTTTGCTTTAATCAGGGTTGAGCGTTTTATAAATGTCATATACAGACTAGCACGCACACAGTGAAATCAGCAGGATGTGAAAATCTTTTCTTTATGAATGAATTTTGCAACGGATGTGTAACATTTGAAAAAGGTTTTTTTTCCGTTTAAAAGGTCTCCTATAGTTGATAAAGAAATTGACATTAACTTTACCTTCTTTATGTTGTGATTGTTAAGAAAAAAAGACTATAAATTTATTTCTCAAACATATCTTCAGGCTTAAAATAAATTGATTTTTCATTAAGGGGAAGAAAGAGTATGTTTCTTGTTGTTATTTAATATGTTTACTTCAAAAACAATAATAATATATACATAAACATGCTCTCTCTCTCTCTTTCTCTCTCTCTCTCTCTCTCTCTCTCTCTCTCTCTCTCTCTCTCTCTCTCTCACACACACACACACACACACACACACACACACACACACACTCACTCACACACACACACACCTACTCTCTCCATCTTCTCTCCTCTTTCCTCCCTGATCAAACACATACAAATACACACACCTATTATTAAATATGTAACAGTGTCTTGATCTAGTTTCCCTGTGTCTCTGTGTAGGCAAATGTCCAGAGAACAGCTCAACACACTGACCAGCCGGGCGGGGAGCTGCGAGCAGTTCATCCAGTACCAGTGCACTAACTCTCCCATCAAGTACGCCATCGGCACAACTGTGTCTGATCAACTGTGGTTGTTTTGTCCATTTCACCCTTAGAAATTTCTGTTTTCTAACCTCATACCTTTGCTATTGCTAGAAAATTGATTGCAGGTTAGCTCTGTGTAGCCTACCTCGTTGATAGAGTAAGTTAAAAATATTTTTTCCTTGTGACAGCTGTAATATACAAACAGGACACATTTTTCAGTCTAAGAACGTTATTAGCAAATTTTGTTAAGGCTATATATTTTAGCAACAGTCACTGTCTATGAAATCAAAACAATTTTTTTGTACAAGAAATAAATGTATTTCATTTTCAAAAGCTTTTTTGTACTCCCATTTCACTAATTACCCGAAACAGGTTGTAGTTCTTTTTCCTGAACTTTCCTTGATGGTTTGATACTCCTGCATTATCCTTCATTAACTAAGGAATATAAGCCAGATATGGTTCTGTCCCCTTTCTTATTCATGGTTATTTCCCTTCCCTGATCTTTCCGTTCTGTTGAATGATCCTGTTGATTTTGACAGAGAACTCAGCTCAACGAGTCACCCCACCCCATGGAAGGGATATTATTCTTTTTCTAATCACGAGGATCATCACCACTAGGTTTCTTCCCTTCGTGGTGTCATTTTTAAAAAAGATTTTCCTTTCATCCTCATGTTATAACAGCAGAGAGGAGGTGGTTGGAGGGCATCACTGGTAGCTCCTACTTCTTTTTTGTCCCTCTGTTGTTTCTAATTTGCTTTTTCCTCACACTGAAAGTTATTATCATCTTTTTAATGTGTCTATACGTGCTTCTCTTTTCTCAAACAAAAAAATTAGCAGATATAGCTGAACTTTCTTTTATGGCCACCTGTCTAAAACATTCACCTATACAAATGACTACTTCCCATATCCCCCTTGCATTTTTTTCTATTGTAATAACATTGTCCAAGACGTCCAGCTGTCAAAGATAAATATGCTGATGGCCATCTTGGACAATCTTAACTCTAATTAAAACTGCAGAAACTGCCCAATTAGGAAAGAAAGTGAGATAATTTGGGTTCTTTTCATGCTACATTCATCTGACTCATGCTCTGTCCCTAACCTTCAGATTGAGCACCAAGACGTGGTTCAAGGCCACAAACGGTGAGATCGTGGACTACATCGGCTCCCACCACTCGGGGTTCTGTGAGTGTCCGGCCCAGTCTGGGTGTGAGGGAGAGAACTGTTACTGTGACCTCAGTGAGTTGATGGTAGAGTGTTGTGGAATAACATTGAATCACTGTCAGAATACTGTTTAGGCCTATGTATCTGGCATTAACACTATTGGTAACAAAATTGTTAATCCATAGCACATGCATGTGACTATGGATCTGTTTAGGTTGGAAAACAAGGTCAATATTTTCAGTACTTTTGGCATGGAAGCTCATGGTCATGAAAGAATTTGACTGCCCAGCATAAGACTCCATCATACATCACTTTTCCAAATGACGTTTGGCAGAGCCATTCACTAAGCAGTCAATTTCTATTCAGGGTTCACTTTTTTAATACTGGTAAACTTGTATATTCTTTTATGTTTCAATTGCAGACAGAGGACGGCCTTACACAGACAAAGGGTACAACAGAGAACGCCGCCAGCTACCACTTATGGAAATGACGTTTATACAGAACAAGAAAGGAATGGCAGCAATGACATTGGGTCCTCTCAAATGCTGGGGAAGCTGTGAGTGTCTTTTGAAAAATCCTTAACCCTCCAAGTGTCGCTAGCCTGTGTATCAGGAGAAATTACATGATTTAACCCTACTATTATTATGTTGGAAAATGCCTGACACAGGCAAACCAAGCACAAAAAAACTATATATTTTCAAAAATTAGAAAGAAAATAGGAAGTAGATCTCATTTGGGAAGGAGTTGTAAATGTTTCATAGTATAAGGAACGAGATAATAAATGACCTGAAACAGTGACTCAAATTACACTAGGAGGGTAATGAAGTGGTCTTGAAGAGCTGTGGTCTTTTGCTCCTTAACTGGAACGTTTATTTACACCTTTAATAGATGAGTGTGCTATTACCCTCTGTTGGAATATGGACAATAAATGAAATGGTCTTATCAACTGTACATAGACCACTGTTCAGCATGAGGTGGAGAAATAAACTAGACACTTTTTAAAAATGAATTTGGCCAAGTTTTCAGTTGTAGGCCTACTAAGCCCAAAATTTTGAACATTTTTTTATCGTAGGTTTTAATATGTGGTATGGTTGCATGTGCTGAAGAAATATTTTGTTGAAATTCAAGTTCTTTGTTGAAAAAAGCAAGAAGGAAACAACGTAGGTATTAATTAATTTTTTTTTTATGAAACAGATTTTTCTCTCTCCTTTTAAAAATGATAGTAAAATAATTCTGTTTTTTCTGAGCCAGTGTCTCAGCCGTCATCTCGCTCGATCACCATCACCCGGAGCGAGAGTTTTGTACGTCTTCAGCCATGGACGTCCGGAGACTTGAGGTTCAACTTCAAGACACATCAGACAGAGTCCGTGCTACTCTACCACAGCAGTGGGGAGCAGGAGAGGGGGGAGAACGCTGATGGGGCTAATAAGTTTTATGTGAAGATTATTTCTGGTAAGTTGAATATTTATTATAAACCTCTTTAGATATGTGTAGGCCTACGTATTTTCTAAACAAAGTTGGTTTTTGAGGAAAAAATACCAGTATTATTGATGGGGGTTAAAGGAATTCTTATTATTTTGTTGGAGTTATTCTCTTTAATTTTCAAAGAGAAATGATTAGTGTTTTTTTTAAATTAATTTTTTAGTTTTTTTTACATTTTCCCTTTTATGTTGAGATTTCAAATATTTGGCTGAGAAACAAAGAGCTGTTTCCAGGGATTTGACTGAGTTTGTTTCCAGCTGTTTTGAGTAAAAGTGGAAAATTATGAGATTGTTTAAGAAATTTGCTCTAGATCTAGATAGGCTCTGTGAAACAAACAGTAATTATTTTTTGTCTTATGTGTCTGTCTAGACTGATGTATGTTCATGTTATGCATACAGTATTTATTATGTTTCATTCTTTCGTTGTTGATTGAATACCTTTAAAGATCCCTCTTTTCCTTGTGATCTTGAAAATTTTGGAATGCTCCTGTGCTCTTATGAATGCTGTCCGTTATGATTAAGTATTACGTTTTCTCCCTATGAAAAAAGGTATATGTACTACCTGTACTATTTCACAAAGGAAACTCTTTTCTTCAAGAACACAAAATGTTTTCTTTGAAATATTAGGCCTACTGCTTGTGTGTCATTTATAATTTATGCTGTTACACGGAAGTCTCTCCTGTAAAATGTGAATGTTTTATGTGATGTGGGCCAATGGCCTTAACACTGGATGAAATACCTACATATCTATCTACTTTTTTCCCAGCAAACGAAGTCAAATTTTACATCAGGATCGGGGATTCTATCATATCAAGAACATTGTCAGCACTGAATCCACTGGATAAGGGTGACTGGCATTCTATTTCTATTGAGCACGATCCTTACAATGTGAGGCTAAGCTTGGACTCAACAAAAATCATCGTAGAACTCGAAAAAAAGACAAACGCTGTGGAGTTTTCCGGTGTGCTCTACCTGGGAGGATTAACTGACAAGTGAGTTTTTGTTTGGAAAAGAGAGGAAACATTCATCTGTGACTGTCTGTTCACCGTCGTAAAACGATTCATTTCTGGCAAGAAGAGAAATATTATATGACTTCACATTTGCAGTGTTCTATACCATCCACTTTTCATTTCAATACCTAAAGAAAATGTAATGATAAAAATGTATGTCAAGATCAGATTTTACAATCTCTAGAATTTGCAGTTCATCAACATCAAACATCAGTGTCTTATATTAGTGGAATGTTCAACACAGTGAAAAAAAACATTGCGCAAAGCTGTTCTTACAGGAATGAAGAGCTTTGTTATTTTCTCTGTCTTCTCTGTCTTTTGTTTAGATCACAATTGAGATCTTTTATCTTTGCTGATTTTGAATACTTGACCACAAAACATGAGATGTAATCAGAAATTTTTGTGTGATTTTGTTTTAATTCTTTTCTTTAACAAAGTACAAATTGGGCTTTTTTGTGATTTCTGTACTTTTAAAACTCTGTCCTCAGGATTGACGACCATGTTGTGAAAGGGGTTCCGGGCTTCACGGGCTGTCTGTACGGCTTTGTCTACAATGACCAGTCGATAGATCTACAGGACAAGATAGATGCGAGGTAAAAGAGCAATCTGGAGATAAACTCATTCACTATGTAATTTTCTACCTTCCTGGGGAATATGTTTAGTTTTGTTCGCCAATTTATCAATTTGTTTAGGAAAGCACTTAAATTGTAGCAAAAGAAAGGAAAATGAAAGAGTAATGTGGAAAAGCTGAACATTTTTAGATCAAATCATGAATATTATGTGAGAAACTCTGGATTTTCTCTCTCTCTCTCTTCAATGCCGACAGCACACAGGAACTCAACATTCGCTCGGGGGGTCTTTGAAAAAGGCTGAACGTGGGTCACTGAAATGTCCCAACAAACGTGTTCTGGCACGATACTTGGTGGGACATTTCAGGAACACATAGTCCATAGTCTCGTCCTCCTCCCTGCAGGCTCAACTGGATGGATCTGGGTGGTCCGGTGGTGCAATTTTGTGTAGATATGATTTCAGCTTGGGTGATTTTCCACCAGTTCCCATTGAAACTCTGGATTGGAATAGTTTGAGTATTTATAGGGGCATACGGTCGAGTCGATGATACAGTTCATAGTAGTGATGAGAAAGATGCTACCTCAATCAGTTGACTCATCTTAGTGAATGAATTAATTTATAAGGTTTTACACCGCCACCCACACAATTTAGATCACTTAGAAGCAGGCCACTAGGACCCTGAATGTTTAAGGCCAACCTTGGCTGAATGGGATAAAAAACTTTCCTGAAATCTAATGGAGATTTTCAATAAAGACTTCTCACTTGGGAATCAAACTCATATCTTCCACATGCAGTGAGGAAAAGTTTACCAGCTACACCACAGACACCAGTACCGTTGTTGGTTATGTGTTAATTGATAAATCTTCAGTTAAAACACGCATGCGCTCATATGACCTTATGCAGTTGCGAACGCCATAAAACATTTACACCACCGCCCCCTAAATATATTTTTAAAAGACATGCATCGTAGCATTTGGTTGTTGGAATGTTTTGAGTTTACATAATCCTGGGACTTTGAACTGCTTCAGGTGTAGTAAATTTCATAAAGGTTATGCTTTACATTTCCCTTTTTGTGCACAAAGGAGAGTCATTCTATATAATGCATGAACTGATTTCTGTGAAAGAAATATAGTCGATCTGGTCTATACTGCCGAAAGCTGACAAAACGCCTTTTCTTATTCATAGCAATTTAGAGAAAAAGAGTTTTTTGTTGGCATAACCATTTTTAAAAAGCGTTCTTCCAAAACTTGAATTCTGATTAATTTAAAAACTAGTCATAGTTTTACTTTGATTTTTTTCACACAAGTAGGGTAACTGATCATGCTTTTGATTTAGCAAATAAAACATTTGGGCGCCAAATTTTTTAAAAGGCATTTTGTCAGCTTACAGCAGTAACAGTCAGTCCAGATCACAGAGAAAAGGGACCCCCACAGTGACCACAGATGTTGTGCGATGCACCAAATCAAGCAGTTGGAAATGGAGAGAGGGCCCAACTTTACTTTTATCCTTTTTTTTTCTTTTTCCCAGCATGGGCGGAGTCTCCAAAAACTGCATGTCGTCGTGTTGGCCCAACCCGTGTCAGAACGGCGGTGTGTGCGAGGAGAGGTGGGGAGACTACCGGTGCGTGTGTCACGACCCCTGGGCACATATAGGGGACAACTGTGAACAGGGTGAGTCATCCTTACAGTTTCTTAAAGTCGATCAGTTTTATTTTTCTTTGATTAGAGGGTGAAAATTAAGAGGAAGACCAAGAGTGGATGCATACTTGGGACAGCTGTGAACAAGATGAGTCAGCAATTTAATGTTTCTTTGATTAGAGGATGAGAATAAGAGGAAGACCAAGAGTGGAGGCGAACGTGGGACAGCTGTGAACAAGATGAGTCAGCAGTTTAATGCTTTTTTATTAGAAGATGAAAATAAGAGGAAGACCAAGAGTGGAGGCGTACTTGGGAGGGCTGTGAACAAGATGAGTCAGCAGTTTAATGCTTTTTTATTAGAGGATGAAAATAGAGGAAGACCAAGAGTGGAGGTGTACTTGGGACAGCTGTGAACAAGACGGCCAGTTTGTTTTCTCACCAAGTCAGTTAAGTTTTGTAGAATGAAAACAGGAGGAAAATCAAGAACAGAATGGAACTGTAATATAATATTAGCAACAGACAAGAAGAAAGAAGAAAAAAATGACAAGTGATTTATGTAGGGGTTTAATACACAAACATTTGCTGTAGGTACACCCCCATTCCCAAACCACCCTAAAAAAAAAAACAGTACTGAAAGGAAAATGCATTAAACAAAAGTGCTCATAATTATCATGATGAAAATGATGATAATAATAATAATGATAATAATAATAATAATAATAATAATAATGATAATGATAATAATAATAATAGTAGTAGGAGTCATTATAATAATGTAGATCATTCTTATAGCACCCACTCTCATATGAACACAGCTCTGTGCACTTTACTCAATAAATGTTTTTTTTCTCCCCCAGATCTAAATCAAGACTCTGCTACGTTCGGAGGGCTGCCATTTTCTTACTTAGTGTTTGACGTAACTAACTCTAAAAATATCCTGGACGGCACAGTTGTACTCAGCTTCAGAACTCTGCTGACAGAGGCTTTGCTCATGTACGTGCACGACCACAAAGGGAACTTTGTGCAGCTGGAGCTCAGCGATGCCAAGACTGTCACTGTCAGCTACAGCAACTACAACCAGATAGTCAGGGACTCCGTCACCACGAATGGTACATTTTCTTACCTGGTTTTTTTTCCACTTCTTCTTTTTTACCTGTTTTTTTCCACTTCTTCTTTCTTAAGTTAACTGTTTTCTCTCTTAGCTTTATGCTTTTTTTTCCCCACTTAAGCTTTCTCATCTGTCTTTTTTTAAAATTCAAATTATGCCTTCTTTTCACTATTGTTTTTTCAATTATTCCCTCTTTTCATGTTTAATCCATGTGTTGTCGGCAAGCTGTCAAGTACAACACTCGGCACATGGGTTACAAAAGGGTTAAGTATAGTGTTAAAAGTTATTGAGGTTCAAACCACCATCCATTCATTCACTCTTCATCTCATCATGAGTGTAGATCTGATTTTTATTGATTTTATATTTTGTGATCTGGTGCTATAGTGAAATATCTTAAACTAGTAGACAAGAAATTGGGTGATTTCCCCCCTTTAGCTGCCTTCCCGGTCATCTCTGGTTGCCTCATGCATCTCAAGACTAGGGAGTCTCGGAGTCTGAGTAAGTCTAAAATCTGGTGCTGTATTTTCAGTGCCGCTCAACGACGGTGAGTGGAAGCAGGTGGTGGCCGAGAACTACTACAACTTCACCCGTCTCATGGTGCTGGGGTCGTCGAAGGTCATAGAAGTACGACGGGGAAGGATACAAAGTTATTCTCTCGACCCGTACTATGGAAGCATATACCAACGTAAGATTGTTACACATACTATCTCTTGACCATTGTCATGGAAGCATTTTAAAAAGTTATTAGTGTTGGCACTTACACTCTTAATAAAACTAAATTATCAGTGTAAGACAGTGGCTGTCTCTAACACTGTTTTGTGGAAGTATATATCAACAAAAGGTTGTCAAGCAACATCATGTTCCCTCTTTTCTGACTTATGATTGGTCTTAGCATACCTGCATCTGTGATAAGTAAGAGGCTTTTTAATTTTAATCAAGAATGAACACAAAGTTTTTGTCTGGACCCTTTATCCCGGAAGTTTATATTAAAGTAGGATTATGTATTACATGAACTGCTTCTTCCAGTTTAGATTGGTGTTAGCTTTCCTCCTTCTGTGATAAGTAGTTAGCTTTTTGTTAAAACAGTTTCTGTTCGTTCAAATAAAGCCACATATCTAATGTATTCTCATTGCTGTTATCCCAAAATAGGTTGAGAAAAAAAGAAGTGTGTACAAAACGTAGCTTAAAATGTCTCTTAAAATATGTATTACATAGTTTGCATTGATTGTGATGCTTAGAGAAGTTTGATGAAGACTTGCAGGTTGAATACAAAGCTCTATGATATCATTGTTGCTTTTCAGCTGATTGTATTTTCATTTTTATCGGTAGTTCTATAGCATGTCTCATTACCAATAGTCTTGTGTGATTTATACAACTCATTTTAATTGTTGATCCTACCACATTTTCTGTTGTTGCTATTGCTAATATATAGTCATTGTTGTAGTTGATAAAGGCAATGATCCGACACCTATTCAGATTTCTCTCTGCTGCTCAACGCCATGAAGTGAAATGTGTATGTTCCGCTGTTAATAGATCTGTCAGAAAAGCACTTTGCCCTTTACCCATGACTCGTCTCCATCTCCCACACTCATAGAGATGGTATTCATCATATCTTTCCATCTCCTAACTCTACAAGGGGCACACCAAAAGTTTTTTCCCTGACCATGAAGGAATAAAGGTAGATAGCTGTGTAGTGGCCTCAAACAGTTACACTTTTTTGCCATCGGTGTAAGACCTTGAAAATAGAAGACCCTCTCATTGTCAGAAAACCAGCCCTCTACCGCTTCTTTGACCTCATTATCACTTTCAAAATGCCTTCCTTTAAAATCCTTTTTCAGTTTGGGGAATAAAAAAAGTAGGATGGGGCTAAATCTGGAGAATAGGGTGGATATGGCAAAATTTCATAGCCACATTCCCGCGCAGTTTTGGCAGCCTTTCTTGGAGTGTGTGCTGGCGCATTCCCGTGAAGCAGCAAAATGCTTTTTCGGATCTTTCCGGTGCATTTCCTCTGCGTTTTTCTTTAATAGCCTCTCATAATTTTTTTACCTGGTTAGAATAATGGTCTCCGGTGATCGTATGTCCATTTTCAAGATAAACTGTCATAATCACTCCATTTTGGTCCCCCCAAAAATGATAGCATCACTTTTCTACTTGATGGCTGCACTTTTGCTTTCTTTGGTGTGGGAGATGAGGTGATTTCCACTGCATTGATGCAGATTTTGACTCTGGATCGAAGTGGTGGACCCATGTCTCATCCATGGTAAGAAGTCTTTTAAAAAAAATTAGTTTCATGTTGTTACTTGCCTTGCAAGAACAAAAACTTCATTACTGCCCTCTACTCAATTTTCTACATTTATATGTTGAAACTGGAGAACAACATACCCTTGTTCGCTTACTGTATGTTGGTGCTAAAACCTGAGATCGGAAATTTTCCAAAATTTACATGCAATCTAGGAAGATAATTTTTGGCTTTCACCTCAAATTTCAGCTTTCTACCTTTATTCCTTCATGGTCAGGTAAAAAACCTTTGGTATGCCCCTCGTAAAGGTTGCTCCATCTATCCACACTTAAACCCATTTACACTTGGTATCTTTACATCTCCTAGCACGAAAGCTTTCTCCGTTCATCCACGCTTATGTTCTTTACACACTTCATCTTTCCATCCCCCACAATCACAGAGACGGTTTTCATCGCACGACCAGCACTGATGCCTGCTCCGTTCATTCATGCTTACATCGGAGGGGTCAAGGACGGTGCGTCTGCTACAGCACCGCTGGTCGGTTGTGTCAGGGGAATGAGGATCGGAGACTACGTCTTCCATCTCTCTCAGACGGCTGCGGAGTTGGGCAATGATACATGTACGTACTGTATGTTGTTATGACTGGAAGAAATATGTATAACTCTATTTGGCTATGTGTGCGATAGACGATGGAATGGGTGGTTGATGGGTGCTCTGGTATTTTTTTGCTCCATCTTTCCTATCAAACATCTATCGTCATCATCTCTCCTCCGTCTTTTATTTGTGCTTTACTCTTTTGAAACACCTCTAATCTTCAGCACTTATATGATCTATTTGTGTTGCGAGTGCAGTAAAACTCTTACTAAAACCCCCCTAAAAATTTAACAAGATGTTGGAGTTACTCTTTGTCTTGTAACCATGATTTTGTAAAATCACTGGTCACCTCTAACCACCAACATGTTCCCTCCCTGTGTCCATGCAGTGGTCTCAGACAAGTGTGAGAAGGGCTGCGACGAGGACACCTGCCACAACAACGGCTTCTGCGAGGAGCGCTGGAGAGACGGACAGTTCCATTGTGACTGTGCCGACAACGGATTCTCCGGACACAGATGTGAAATAGGTATACAATTTGTTGAACATTTTATGATGTAAGCATGATTTATTTCATTTTTTAGGCAGACTCAGCTTCAGCTCTGCCAGTCAGATGATTAAAAACCAGTTGAAATTGTCAAAGACAGCGAGTGGGCGGTTGGCGGGTGCTCTGGTGTGGTTTGCTCCTTCTTTCCTATCAAACATCTATCATCTTTATCTCCCCTCCTTCTTTTTTGTGTTTGTTACTCCTTAGTAACATCTCTAATCTTCGGCACTTATATGACCTTATTGTGTTGCAAGTGCCGTAAAACTCTTATGGAAAAAAAAGACAGCGACCCAATGTCAAGGAGAAAAGTGGCTGTCTTAGAAAGGTGGTATTGTGTGAGCACTGATCTCCTACCCAAGCTTGTGTGTTAAAGGTGAATGTGTAGAAATATCAATTAGTATGAGCATACAATATGGCATGTGCAGTCTACATTGTGAAGCTGACCTACTGTTTATGTGCTTTCAAAGTTTCACACGTTTATCAACAGCAGTTGACTAGTTTTTATGATATTAATAATAATAGATAGTAAATAGCATTTACATAGTGCATACCCCCGCTCAACAGCAAGCTCTGTGTGCTTTACATTATATTATTACCCCAGCAGACCATAAAACACTCTGAAACATTCTCAGCTTCCCGGGAAGGATACAGTGCAAGCAGCTGATTAAGCGCCCAAAAACTAAAAAACTGACAAGATCTTTTGTTGTCTAAAGCTTGGTACCCATTCTCACGTGGGTGAAGTGAGGAAAATTCATGTAAAGTGCCTTTCCCAAGGACACAATGACGGGCCCCTGACAGGATTTTTGCCCATGACCTTACAGTGGTGAGTCCGAGAGCCTAACCACTAGGCCACCGACACCACCACTCGTTCATTTGAACATACAGTCGGACCTACTCTTATAGTCACCTGTCCAAGTGATTCATTTATACTGACGGCCACTTCCCACTTTCCTTCTTGCATTTTTTTCTTCTATAAAGACATTACCCTAGATGTTCTCATGTCTGAAAAAACACTTATCTCCTCCACAATGGCTGGCTGTCTTGAACAATTTCAACTTTATGTGTTTTTTTCTCTGCGAGGTTAACCCACTGATTATTTACAATTTAAATGTCCTGCGCGTATTTGTAGCAGTTTTCTAAGTGATACACTCATACAGGTTGACACAATGATATATCAATTGTACATTGTGAGGCTGACAGTGTAAGCATTGAGTCACTGGAGAGTGGGTGCTATAGAAGTGATCGTTTTTATTATTATTATTATTTTTATTAATATTTTTTTTATTATTATTATTATTATTATTATTATTATAATAATCATACCATTTATGTGCATTCAAAATTTCCAGTTCATATTAAAATGGCAATCGTGTGTTCTGATGTGGTCCTCTGTAGAGCCCTCGGTAGAAGTGTACGGCAATACGGTCGTGCGACACGCGTTTGTGCTGCCCGTGATGGACCAGTACAGCCTCAGCGAGAGCCTGACCTTCCGCTTCAAGGCCAACCCCATCTCGGAGGTCGCTGACCCTATGATCATGGCTTACATCACAAGCTCGCAGTGAGTGGCTCACATCAAGTGTTTTATAATACCTTAGAAGGAGACAAATAACATGATCACAGCTCATGTCCAGTGATTTATTATACCTTCGAAGGAGACAAATAACATGATCACAGCTCACATCAAGTGATTTATTATACCTTAGAAGGAGACGAATAATATGATTATAGCAGCATGCATAAAGTAAAAATGATCACAGCATAAATCACAAGCTCTCGGTAGAGTTGGCCAATTTTCTTACAATGGTTTGCCTGTTTTATTTTTTGAGACTATTGAGAGACTTTGACTTTCCCCCCAGGTCCAAAGATTACATCATGGCAAGACTTGACCCTTCTGGGAGTGTGATGTTGGAGACAAACCAAGGAATCGGGATCTGTGAGTAACGCACTTTGTGTTTTTTGCCTTTCATTTAAGAAAGTAAACTACCGTATATCGCCATGAATAGGTTGTATGGATGGATAAGATGCAGGCACACTTGAGAGCAAAAACTTTTGTATAAATCAAATGTTCGTTGGATAAAATGCACCAACTTTTTCATGGCACTCACCATCACTATAGTGGATTTTTTATTAATAACCACACTTCAAAACAAAACAAATTTAGGTTGTTGTTTTTTTATAACTTGTTTTTAGTCAGCCATCTTAACTCTAGATATACTACAGAGCAACAAGGAACAGCCATTTTGTTTTAAGGTGATGATGTCCAGATTTTGTGGCATCATTTGCGTTCATTGTTTGCAAATTGAGGAGATTTTTGTAAGTATACAATTAAAAAGGAAAAAGAAGAGACTGGGGAGTGAATGAAGCTCTACATGAATCACTGAAAATGTGTAAATAAGCTCCAAAAAAAGAACAAATACTAATGAGAAAAAAGTGTTACGTTTTGCCCATTTTCTTTTCTCAGATCGAATCAAAGTCACTGGCAAGTTTGCGGACGGAAAACCTCACGACTTTGTCTACATCCGGGAAGGTTCGAACATGTACCTTAAGGTCAGTTTATTAAACAACTGTTTTGCCCATCATAGACTTTTCCAATGTGAGGAAGGCTACTTCCACAACCGTTGATGTCCAAAAACTCATTTGCTGTAAATTTCTGTTTGAAGTGTGTCACTAATTTCTGAATTTTGTAAGCTTAATGTTGCTAATTTTATCATTTCTTAAGCTTAACGTTGCTAATTTCTTAAGTTTTTAAAGCTTAGCATTGCCATGTACAGGGCTTATCATGGGCCAACATACATTTTTCTTTAATTGATCAGTATTCCTGAATAATTTGCTTACATTCAGCTGAGATGTTTTTGTAATTGTGTCGAGAAACTTTCAGGTAATTCCTCCTGCTTCTTGTTGCTTTGGGACACATTTCACATTCCACCGTAGACTTGACTGTGTGTAAAGTTAGGATGGTAGAGTGTGCACAGAACATACAAGTATTTATTAAGTTGCATATTTATAAGTGAAGGAATGCAAGCCATAGAGCAATTTGCAAATTAAACTTTTTAGTTACTTTTCTAAAAATGCACAACTGCACCTTAGGAATCAAAATCGTGCATGGCATTATTTGCATGGCTTAGAGGTGGTGTGTTTGATAATGATGTAGAACTCACACATCCATTCTCTATTCCCTGAAAGTAAACACTGTGTCTCTCAGGAGTTGAGTTCTGTGTCGACGTATTGTGCATAGTGGCATGCTGTAACTCTGAGAACAATTCCGAATGATTCAAACTGAATTATATCTGTTGTAGAGACTGGTGCAAGTCCTCTTTTTTTACTGTAGTTTTTCCTGTGTGTCTCCACTCCCATTTCGTCGTGTCAGTCGAGAGCTTTCAGATTTTCAAACGTGCTCCAAAAACTGCAGAGATAGAATGTTTTATCATTTACAATGTTTCAACCAAATACATTTATTTTAGAAGACTACTTGATGTGGTGTTTTTGCAGAGGCTGTACCTTTCCTGATGCAGCATTGTTTAAGCACTTTGTCTCCTTTGCCATAAATAGCAGTTCTGACAATCACATTGTAAGATTTTTAAATCACAGAAGTTTTTGGAGCATGAAAGTAGATGCTTTTTAGTGTCTTTTCAAGTAGAAACTGAAATTGACAGGGTTTAGGGATTAGAGACAGTAGACAGGCGGTGGGGGGGTGGTTAAATCTGTGTTGTGTCTAGTGTTCTATTACTCTCGAACAGCATGAATACAATGGAGGAGAAATACTTGAGTGTGGTGCACCCTCTCCAAGCAGAGCAGTTAGAGCCAGAATGGACAAAATTTCTCAGCATTTCAGCACGGGACGGTGTCGCAGAACGTTGCTCAAAGGAAAATCTCTTTGTTAGCTTTGTTATATTACTATGCTTCTGTGGGTATCTGATGAAGCATTGCGTGAAGGGAAGTTCCTTCTTTAGTTTTGTTTTATTGCTATGCTCCTGTGTGTGTGAAGGCAATGACTCATAGATGTGTCCCTGATGAGTTACCGAGTTCCTTCTCCGAGACCACCCGAGGGAAAACTTGTCTAACCTGTACTTTATCTTTGCATGCTGTCATTATGTCCATCAGGTGAAACCTCTAGATCCTTATGGAAATGTGATAGTAAGTACATGTCATCATGATTGTCACGGTATTCATGCCAGCTTTTGGTCGCTTTGCTTTCAAATCTTCAGGCTGCTCATTTTTCAACTTCGTATCTATTTAGCCATTTCCATATAGCTCTTTCCACATAGCCATTTCCATATAGCTCTTTCCACTTAGAGTCATTTCCATTTAGCTGTTTCCACTACACAGTTTTTTTACTTTTTTCTTGGCATTTCTAGAGTCCTTTTCACTACATTTTTTATACTGCTTTTAGCAAAACTATTTGTTATGGCTTTAGATTTTGGGGGTTTTAGTTTGATCCTTATGTTGTTCACTCAGTGAAAAAACTGTTAAAATTTGGGTAGAGATAAGATTGAGAAAATCACCAAAAGTTTGCATTTACAACTTCAGTAGGCCTATAGGAAATATTTACCTTTTTTTTTCAGTGCAGACACTTGCGCTTTTTTGAGGGCTGTTTTGTGTTCCAATTTTTGTTTCCTTCAATGTTCATAAGTGTGTCACAAATGACTGTTGTCAGTGACAATGCATGTGTTTATGCTCGTTTAAGTCAGTTAGAATCCTCTGTTAATGTCTGTATGAGTTGCTCATATTCATTATACTATAGTATCATGGGAACATGTAACTGACCATGCATCATTTGAGATAACAAATCAGATATTATGAGTAAGGAAAAACAGCCCACTAGGTGCAATTCAGTCATTTATAAGATATTATCATATAATAAAAATTAATAAACAATTTTTAGTAAAGGCAGGGGGTGGGCATGGGGGTGGTAATCTGTTGTTGTAAAATTGACTTTGTTCCTATGAAGAATCCTGCGTAGGGACAGGCTTAACTCAGTAGTTATAGGGTGAACTCCTGTGGAGATAGGTTTAAACCGAGTAATGATCCAATAGGTTTAACTCCATTAGCGATAGGTTTAACCCCAGTTTAACCCCAGTAGTGAGAGATTTAACCCCAGTAGTGATAGGTTTAACTCCTTTAGTAACAGGTTTAACTCCAGTTTAACCCCAGCAGTAATAGGTTTAACCCCAGTAGTGATAGGTTTAACTCCTTTAGTAACAAGTTTAACTCCAGTTTAACCCCAGCAGTAAAAGGTTTAACCCCAGTAGTGACATGTTTAACTTTATTTGTAAAAGTATTAACACCAATAGCTGTGGTTAGACATTTGCTTTTTTTGTCCTGGATCAGTTCGGCTCTACTTACGTTCAACTGACATGTTTTCGTGAGCTAAATACAGGACTGTATATAATATCCATGTAGTGCTACTAGGTCTATAACATTTTTTAACAAAGGTGAAGACTTGAAGAAACACTTTGTCTTAATCAAGCCTAGAAGCTGTCTCACTCCTTTAACATAGTTTATAGATGCTGCATGGTTGAAGACATTTCTTCTTTTTCGCATAACTTCTGCGCTGTATTTGGTGGCCTCAAGACTATTCACAGGCCTGTACATTGTGTATTTAGAATGATGTGCGTACATCCACAGTATGTATTATTGCACGTTGTAGCCCTATCAGTGAATCCTGTACCACAAGTCTCAATTGTGTCCCATTTTTTAAATTTTAAATCCAGTGCGATTGTAGTTCACTTTTTTCTCTTGAAGTCTGAAGTAAGGATATCTTAATTTTCATTGTCATTGGTTTAAGTCTTACATTAATAATTCTTACATTAATACTTCAAGAAAGATCAATTACAGTTTTGATTTCAAATTGAATGTAATGTCATACCTAGAAGACTTTAAAACTTCTTTTAATAATTCCACCCCATCCACCCCCCTCCCCCGAAGAAAACCTCAGAAAGGTTGTATAATAGCCAAAACATATGTGATTTATTTTTGACATTTTGAGAAACGATCCTTTATCTTTCCTGAAATATTTAATGCAAATTCTGTTGTTTAGGCTTTTGTACAGCCTTTTTCTAATGGTTTTGTAAAAATTTTGGGCATCTTGCAGCTTCAGTCGTGTATCCAATAATGTTCACTGTATCCAGGCAAGTTGAATTATAAGATTTTGTCAAGCTGAGTGGTGTTAGTTTTACAGTGATGACTGCTACTTGATAGTTCTACTTTAGTCAATTAGGGTAAGAGAGAGAACAGTCTGTAGTTAAAGAATGAAAGCCTTGTGATTGTCAGACAAAATTTGAAAATGTTTTAGAATAGTTAGCTCAGTAAAGTTTTTTAAATGACATAATGGTCAAAGTTTAAACATGAGTCCTTAGATTAACTTGGAATTCTCCCATTGCAGTTGGAGAAAGCGTAGTGAAGCAAAATAAAACACTTCCATTCATCATTTGTGCAACTGCTAATAAGAATTGGTTCAGAGGTATTTTGATTTGTTTTTAAGATTATGAAGTAAAGGGAACAAAGGAAAAAGAAGAGATGTCAGTTTTTGGATAATTTGAGTCGTGACATGTGTTTATGCACCTCTTCTGCCTAAAAGTTGATTAGTCGCCCAATATCAGTTGGGAAAACATGGGCTGTTAAGTATTTCATTTTCATTTTTCTAGAAATATCTAATGGTCACATCCTTTATTCTTCCCTTGCGCCTTTCAAATGCTTTATGTTCACATTTAAGTAATTTGATCTTTTAAGGAGCAGGCTGCTTCAATTCAACATTCCTAATCAGGGGCAACCCGGGCTGTCTGATATACAACATCCCTGCAGACCAACTGAGATATTTGATCTGAAAACTTCCCCACCTGGGAATCGAACCCATTTCCTTTTTGTGCAGTGGTGAAGAGCTTAACCATTAACTCCCAGAGACCGGTGTAGACTGGGTGCTCAATGTTTTGGCTTAGTCTCCATCATTGCAGACCAAGCCGCTGACTTTTTGGTTTGTGTTTGTCTCTGGCAGGTGGACCGGATCAAAGAAGCAGACATCAACTATCCGGACTATCCCCTGAACAGCATCGACACAATCTACATCGGGGGATATGTACAAGATCACAACGATATTCAATACGTCTCAAACTTCTCTGGATGTATTTCAAGTAAGTTTTTTCACTTCAATATTATCTTTTCAGTGTGTTGTGTTTTAGCGCATATAAATGACTACTTGCACCGCATGCTTCCCAGGAAGTTGAGGTTGTTTCAGAATGCTCTCAGGTCTGCTGGGGTAATAATATAGATTTTGAAGCTCATAGAGCTTGCTGTTGAGAGGGGATTTGCGCTATACAAATGCTATTTATTATTATTTTAATATTACACATTCTGAGTTGAAGCAGCCTCACCCCTAAATGATTTGAATTGTGTTGATGGGGGGGGGGGGAATTAAAACCATTTACACTTACATTTTCAGGCTGGTATTGAGACTGAATGAGAGGTACTGTCCTCATATTCAGAAACTTGCTCTTAAAACATCTCAATGAAATGGTTCTTGTCATTCAGAGTGTTTTTGGAAGTTATTTTGGTATTCCCAAGAATTCTTTTTCAAAACAAAGAACAAATTTGTTCATAGGTCTTTCATAGGAAGCAAACTTAGGTGGGTGGTCACCTGAACTATAAATCTTTATTGCCCAGATGCTGACACATCAGCTTGGTGTTTTACCAAACACACACACATACACACACGCACGCACGCACACACACACACACACACACA
>NW_004797451.1:985741-1014850 GCF_000002075.1 Aplysia californica
CATATAATTAATTATTTTTTTTAATGAAACGGTTTTTCTTCTTTCTCCTGGAAAAAAAAAATATAGCTTTTGGTCTTATAGCATAAGAACATCCTGCTAACGCACTGTTTTTCGTTCCAATGTCAAAAATGACAAAATACAAGATACTACAAAACAATAAAAGTAGTAACTTATAATAGTGTAAATGGACGAAAACAGGCAGGCTTGGGGAGTGAGAAAAGCGAGAAAAAAATCAAGAAGAATAGAATTCAATGTCAGACCAGATAATGTGAGGATAACAAAAGCATGAAATATATAGAAAGCAAAGTCACTGTATGGCGAAGAAAGTGAAGTTAAGAAAATTTTGAAAACGTTCGTCATTGCCATGTAAATCGTCGGTCAGGTGTTCTGACCGATACGTACTAAGACCAAAATTTGAAATTAAAATTTTTAGATTAATTTTGCTGTTAAAATAACAACAGTTTTATCGGTTGCATATCCCTAAAAATATTTTGTCGAGGGTTAAAATCTAAATGAATTTAAAAAAGACATAATAATATAGGTAGGCCTACAATTATTAAAAAGCAATGAATAGTTTCTTTTTTTATCTTTCTATCTCTATTAAAAATGTTGCTTTTTGGGCTTAGCACATTTGAACAGCATGCCAACGAAATATATATCATAAATTCTACCTTGAATAGTCCACGCAAGAGAAGAAATTGCGACCGTACAGTCTGCCCTCATCTCGCTGCTATACGGTTGATGAGTCTTCTCTACTTCAAGGTACGCACGTCTCAGCAGCTCACGGTGTATCTCTGTCTAACCACATAGGCACAGCTCGCTGGTTTTTGTTTTGCTTTCTGCGTGGGCTAACTACGAGTTACTTCGTGATGAATACTGAGACAGAAAGGTTTTTCTCTTTCATGTTTTTTTTTTTGTTTTAGAAAGAGCGTTATTGTTAGATTATGAGAAAGAATAAACAAGAAACGAAATTAGTCCAGTTCATTCTCCTCTAAAAATCGCTTTTACCTTTGAATATTTTTCGGCACAATTTTTCTCTCTCTCCATTGTTAACAGTCACAATTTGATTATAAACTTGTATTGTAATTGATTGTTGAGTAAACAATTTCTGCACACAGATTTCTCTAAAACAATCAGCTGTTCCCAAGAAGTCCGGTCTCGACACACGACACTTGAGTTCATGAACTTGAAAAATCTGGCGACACAGCCGCAGTAGCTGTCCCCGACGGACGTGGCCTCCGAGAGTGAGTGAGAGAGAGAGGGGGGAGAGAAGAAATCCGCCCTGTTCTGTGATGAAATACGTGTGTACAATAAATAAAGAACCGCGACACGGCGCTAAGTTCACGGAACGCCGTCACCGGGAGAAGAAGAACCGAGGAGAGATCGTCTGTCCTGTCGTGTGTGTGTGTGTGTGTGTGTGTGTGTGCGTGCGTGTGTGTGTGTGTATCGTCTGCTAGCTGCTGCTGCTGCTGCTGTCGCCGTTGTGTACCGTACGGGAATGATTGGTTGGTTGGTTGGTTGGCTGTGTTGGCCGATCGTACGGGTCGGGAAAGACTAGACGACTCATTCATTCGGCGAACCGTCCGTGATTTTTTTCCCATGCGCACCAGGCCTCGCGTACCCTGCTCGACTGTCTGGTCTGACTGGGATCATAATTGCCTGGTGCGGTATGGTTGGGTGAAAGTGAAACAGATTAGAAAAAGGAGGCGCAGCACATACTGCGGTACAAATATTTATTATCAATTAATTGTTATCTGTTCAGGAAATATCCGCTCTTGCTTGTTGTGTACGTTCTCGTAAGAGGACTCGAGTCTAGGGTAATCACGGAGGTTCGAGCAAATCGAAATCGATTTCATAGTCTGTGTTTTGTTTTTGCTGGGTAGATCTAGATCTAGATCTAGTTTTAAAAATTTAAAAATTATTATTATTATTATTATTTTGATAACTCCGATTAGACACGGCGTTCAAGCCCAAAGACACGAGTGCCGTGACCTTGCACTCCCTGCGAGACCTGTACCTGGACGTGAAGAACATCGACGTGCTCGGGGACGAGACTCAGAGCTGCAGCACCAGCGACACAGACAAGGCAGAACCGACTACGCCACCCATGAGTGAGAAAGTCACACCAGGGACCCACATGGTCAGTTATGTCACTTTGTGCGGTTTTGTCTTCTTCGATGTTGTTCGGATATCCCAGTGTCTCAAAAAGTCTTGTATCCATCAAAGAAAGAAGTAAAAGCGAAAAAAAGAAAAAGAGAAAGAAAGAAAGAAAAAAAGAAAGAAAGAAAGAAACAAGAAAGAAAAAACGAAAAAAAGAAAGAAATGGCACTTTATTATTTCTTGTGGGGAAATTCGGGTTACAATGGCAAATATACATACATACATAAAAATACATATTTAAGCACATATGCTTACAAAGAATACCAAATACACAATATTACACCAATGCAAACTATTTTACAATTATGCCATGCTGGTTGCCACTGTTCAGTTGTAGTTAAACAGTGTGGACTGTTAATCTTTTCATCTGATCCTTGTGTACTTAGCATGCTACTGAGAGTATCGCCAATTTTATAGCTTGTTGACCTCATTGCAGGACATCACAATGCCTCCGTGGCTGGACAGCGACATTGAGATTGTGACCTTGGGTGCGGCTCCGAACCAGGGCAGCCCACCAACCACCCCATTGATCTTCACCAGCACCAAATCGGGCAAGAACAACACACACCTGGTGGTTCTACAGCCCAGCTCAGAGCCTGTTGATGACATCACAATCAGTGAGAACTTTGTTTATTTCGCGGGCTGTAAAAATAAGCGTAGAGGTTTTAATGTCCCTATCAATACTATTAGGTTATTTAAGAGGTGGTACCTCCGAGTCTAGCATCCATCTCCGAAAGGACCGAGCCAAATGGGAAATGGGTGTAAAGTGTCTTTCCCAAGGACACAATGTCGTACTGACCTGGGGCTGCTTTGACCTTCCTTATCAGGGGCAACCTAGGCTGAGTGGGGTAGCCTACAACATCCCAGCAGACAGATGGAGTCACTTGATAATATAACTTCCCCACTTCTGAATTGAATCCCATTTGAGCAAGATATTCCATCAGAATGTTCAAACTTTGTTTTTGCCTGTAGGCTTTTAACTCTTTGAGGAAGCTCATTCTTGTCTTTCAGCAACACTTAAGATGCATTGTTTTGGAGCATTTTTTAAAAAACAAATTGTTAAATTTGATTTTTGTAAATCTTAAACTTGAAAAGGCAAACTACAACACACATTTTGTAAAACATGCGAATTTGTGCCTCTGATTTGTGTAATACAGATCAAAATGTGCCACAACATGGCCTTTGGGCTCTGTCAGACATAAGTTATGTGTTCGATACACCCTGAAAGATTCAGCCTCCTCGTAATGTCCCCACTTTTCAAGCTAAGACGGAGCACACACCAGGAAAAAGTGTTGGGCTAGGTTTTCTCTTTTCATGTTTTTTTTTTGTTTTAGAAAGAGTTTTACAGTCCTTACAACACTAATAAGTCATATAAGTGCTGAAGATTAAAGGTATTACTAGAGAATAACTTACAAAAAAAAGAAGAGATAAGGATAATAGATGAGCAAACCGTAACAGAGCACCTTCCAACCACCCAAAGACTTGAAAAGTGTTAAAAGTGGGGAAACACTATTTTTAATGAATGCAGCCTTATTGTTTCTATCTCCATCCCCAGTCATTGTGGTGTGCGTGATTGCAGCCATCTTGATCATCAGTTTGTGCGTTGCTCTGGTCCTTGTGCGGCGTCGGAAGAAGCGACAAGGAGACTACCTGGTCAAGAAGGAAGGCGAGGCCGACATGGAGCTGAAGCAACCTCTGAACCACAACGACTCGTCTCCGTATGGCGGGCCAGCCCCGTTCACATCCCACACCATGCCTCGCATGTCTCGCCCCCGCCCGCCGGCGGAGACAAACAACAAGGTTCCGTCAGATCATCTGGCCAAGCTGGATGAGTTCAGCATGATCTCCGCCATGCTGGGTCCCAGGAGTAAGACTCTCTTTTTTTTTCTATACCATCAAACTTGCTTTAATGGACATTTATAAGACAATTACCTGTACAAACAGACATTTAGGGGGCTCTTGTGGCCTAGAGATTAAGGTGTTCGCCTCTCATTCAAAAGGTTTGAATCCGGGTAGCAATGGGAAAATTTTCTTATCTGAAATTGTCTCCTTTCACCTTCTTTCCTTCTCTCTTGCAATACTCTGTCGTCTGCTTTTGTCTCCAGTTTCTGCCCCCACCCCTACAACTCCTTTGCCCCCTACGCTGGACTCCTGACTCTTTCTGCAGCCTTTCTACTGCTACACCTTGGCTCCTTCTTACTGCTGTCTTTCAGCAACACCCCTGATCTTCTGGTAGGAAAGATCTACACCTAGCCTTCTTGGACAAGGGCGAAAAATCTCAGAGGTCCTGTGTGCAAGTTGCGCACGCTTAAGATCCCTTGGTGGTCCAAAATGGATAAGAGTAGGCTTCAGCCGCCACCCGAGCAAAATTCAAAATTTCCTACCAATTGAAAATGTTTGGTGTGTCCCGCACGCTCATATGACCTTATGCAGTTGCGAGCGTCATAAAATTTTTTTTTTTTAAACCACAAAAAAAATAGCCATTTCCTGCTTCCTCCCTTGCGTATTTCTAACATCATAATGACACTGTGTAAGACGTCCACCTGCCTGGGACTACCACTTTTCTTCTTGCTTTAGATCATTTTTATTGTATCTTTTTATGTTATGGAATTCTAATCTTCTTCTTCTCATTCTTCAGACCAATTATAGTTTTGATTTCAAATTGACTGTCATACCTATGAGACTAAACTGTCCTGGTCTTTTCCTGTCACCCATCTCGTCGAGATCTCTTAGGAAGTTATTTTCCGTCTATCTCTGCCTCTTTTTCATCTTATTATGTTGAATAATTATAAAAATGTTATAACTCAATTTACACTTGTTTACATACATAGCTATGTACATAAATACATACTTGCAATAATTTTTCAACATTACACAGTTCACAATATTACACCATCAAAGACAAACAAAATCGAATTTTCCGGTCATATTTGTCCAGCACCTGTTTTTGAGCAAGGAATTATAAACTATGAACTCTCTGAACATGTAGATTTCAATGAAAAAATTCTGTGCTTGTTTCTCCTAAACTTTGCCTGAATGTTTTCAGGGCCTAAGGCAGACACTTTGCCCCACGACCCGTCTAAGCAGAGATACAGCCAGGGAAATTATGTGAGTGCCATGACAAGTTAATGATTTTTGCCTTACTGCCTGAAACTAGGCGCTTCACATGTAAAGGGTTAGGTGACAAAATGGGGTATCTCCAACTCTTTATCTTCTGTTTTTCTCACTGTAGATCATTTGATTTTTTAATCTTATCTGAGTTTAAATATTTGTTTTCAAAACATGCTGTAATCAATGATTTTGCATCTCCGACTCTTTATCTTCTGTTTTTCTCCCTGTAAATCACAAGTTTGATTTTTAATCTTATCTGAGTTTAAATATTTTTTTTTCAAAACATGCTGAGACCATTGATTTTGTACAGCTTTGATTCAGTGTTTTCTCCATCGGCAAACGGATCAAACACACTGAGTGAAACGATCAGCTCGTCCTGTGTTGGTCACTTTGTGGACATAATATGTCTTCTCTTGTCACAATACCTTTAATTCATATCTTTCTTTATGTCTCTTAATCTGTTTAGAGTAAAGTGTTTAAGAGATCAGAAAATCAGAAAATACTACAACAGATTTTCCATGCTAAAGTAGATCTTTTTCTGTTTGTGTTGAAGTAAATGGAATTAATGCCACATTATTATTTTTTTTAATATGAAAAATAAAGCGATAATGAATGAAAAGGTCGTCATATGAAAATTTGATGTGACTAAAGTATTACATAGTTACACAAGCCAGTAAAGACTAGTCCATCAGGAGTTGGAATTAGGCCTGCTCTTACTGACAAGGAAAACCAAAAAAAGACATATGTGAGACATATTGCATGTCTTAACTTGTTCGGGACATGCAGTCTGGTCATTCGATTTTGTCACTTTTTAAAGGTATTTTGTATATTTCAAAGAATACGCAACCATCAAAATAATTCCTAATAAAATGCATAGAAGACAAATAAATTAAAATCCTTTTGAGTTAAGGTTCAGACATGATGGAACTATTGTCTTTTTATAGGAAAGCATTTTGTTTGAAAACATTTTCTTTCCATTTTCAAAATGTAGCTTGAAACAATGTAAGCGGACTTTTTATCCACTTCTCCAGACACACACACACACACACATATTTTCATCTTTGTTTCCCTCTCCTAGCCTCTGACGGATGATGAGGTCGACTTTATCAATCCCATCTACAACGCAAGAAAACAACGACCGGCTTCCTCCATATCAGAGGTCTTGGAAGAACTGGAGAGACGGCAAGTGCCACTTCCTAACGGTAAAACGTCAAGATCTGATTTATCTAAACTTTCTTATGTTGGCAGGAAAATGGTAAAAGATATCAGTGCAGCTGGTTTCTGTTTACTTTCTCAGGCTAATAGGAAAGTGGTAAAACATTATTGGCAGTTTGGAAAAGTAATAAGAAATAAGGAGACTTGTGGGCTGCAGTTTGATCTATAGGCAATCCCAAAATAAATGGTAAATATTTCACCTAAAGGACTTCATCAGAAACTTAATAACACATGCTTTAGCCAAATCAGGTTCTGAAGTATACCTTTCCTGCCAAATCCTTAGAAAAAAACACTTTACACAAATTTTAAGTATTTCACCCTGGTAAGATTGGGTAACTGACTAAAAACTATGAAAGATCTTTTCTGTACGTTCATCTTGGAGCATTTGTTAACCCTGTAACATCACAGTTTGTGTCAAGTGCTTTTCAAGATTATTTGAGAACATTTATAGATCTGCCAGGGTAATAGTAGGCCTACACTGTTCAGTGCATAAAGCATGTTTACTCTCAGCAGGCATATATGTTAATTAAATGCAATCAGTTAATATTAATATTATCATCATCATCATCATCATCATCATCATCATCATCATCTTCATCATCATCATTAGTAGTAGTAGTAGTAGTAGTAGTAGTAGTAGTAGTAGTAGTAGTAGTAGTAGTAGTAGTAGTAGTAGTAGTAGAAGTAGTAGTAGTAGTAGTAGTAGTAGTAGTAGTATTTTATTGTTATTATTATTATTATTATTATTATTATTATTATTATTATTATTATTATTATTATTATTATTATAATTAATGATATTGTCTTTATTGTTATTATTTTATTTATTATTGTTATTATAATTTTTTTAAAATATTATTGTTATTATTATTTTATCATCATCATTATTATTGTTATTATTGTTATTATTATTATTATTATTATTGTTTTAATTTATGATTATGATGTAAGATGGTAACTAAACTGAAGAGCACCATCTCGTTTTTGCCAGGTACCCCAGCCCTAGAGGATCCGGTCCGGCGCAGCCACGGCGAGGGAGAGCTGGAGTGGGACCACCAGGCAGACACCACCACGCCCGCACACAATGTGAGACTTCTCTCTCACTCCGCATCACTGGGTCTTTGTTGTTTTCTGCACACCTGTCTAGTCATGTACATTTGATTTTCTGTGTTTGCGATGCAGTCTAAACTTTTTTGAGGGTGTCTTGTAAAAGAATTGAAGGCAAAAAGCTAGAGATAGGGGTAGCTCAAGAGTAGGTTAAATAAGGAATGAGGACAGATGAGCGACAGAAAAAAAACCCAACCCTGAATGATATAGGGGATGTGTTTTATAAAATATCTGACCAGAGAAATGAATATTGAACCATGGTTGCCAATGTTTGAATTTATTGATCTCCATGAAGAGAAATTTCCTGAGGCATGGTAAAAACATACACAAAAATCAGTGTTTCATCTGTCTAGAGATTGTCTGAACTGTGAATCGTGGGAGCACCAATGAATACCCTGTCTTTTGATCTTATCCTTGGAGAAAACACTCTGATATCCGTCTGATCAGAATTTGTGAACGCGGGGATGAATATGTAACCTCTTGTATGTGCAGGCCAGTGTATAACTCTGAGAATAATCACTCTTTTGTGCAGGGAGTTGCTCCTGTGGAAAAGCAACAAGGATGATTTTGGCGCAGCGTGGGGCAGAGGGTCAGTTATTGGAAGGTGGAAAGCTACCATCTATTCAAGCAGGATCTCTTCCTTGCTCGCTTTTCTCACTAAGACCTTAAATTTTTGCTCTTGTTGAGTTGAGATGCATCTCGGGGTCTTTCCCGCTTATTCCATCATTCAGTTGCAAACCAATTTCCCTGCTTCGACCTGGACTAATTTGAGACTGCGAATGTTGACTCTGTTGAGGATCAGCGAGCGCGCTGTTCGGCCATGATGTGATTTGATTTGCCTTGACGTCTTTAGGAACAATGTGGCAAAGAAAAAATGGTGCTGCTGCATGAGATTCTTTATCATAAACTGACAGCTTAGCTGATTATTTTCTGATAATAGCATAGCATAAAAGAAATACTTTTATTTATTCCTGTTGGGGGTGTATAAAATACAAACTTTAATAGTTTTTCAATGTTACGTATGACACAATACCCCATAAGTACAGACAATCAACATATTATTTGTTCCATTCTTAGATCAAATGAGGTTCTTTTTAGACTGTTTTGGATGCATGACCACTTTGTTTTGACCTCTTTGCTTTCAATGTGCTTTGCTGCAGATGTTTAAGACTTTCGTTTTTATCAGTGCAAAAATTGGGTCATACACTTTTATTTGCTGCAAAACCATTATCATTACTTGGTGATTTTCTGTGTACTACTTTTGAACTACTTTTCATAACAGATGAATAATTATTTAAATTCTAAGCTGCTTTTAAAAAAAATTCAAATTCAAGCAGAATTTACTTAGTGGCGTGGGCAGTTTTGTTTTCACTATAATTACACCAACAGCTTTTGCGGGTCAAATCATATCTCAGTATCTGTTTGCTTTTATTCTTCTTCGCAAATATGCATTTGTCTTGAAGTCTTTGTCTTATTTGATGGTCATCCAACTTATGCTTGATGTTTACTCAGTTTGAGACACATGCTGAATATCTTTAAAAAATGTTACTCTCTGATTTGGTTTTCACACCAATATCAACAAGTTTTATTTGTTTTCACACCTGTATGATCAAATTATATATTCTTACGAAAGAGACGGGCGACACATTTGAAAGATGGTTGTGGTCTTTTTTATTTTTATTGTTGTTGTTTTTTTATTTATACAATTATTTTTTTAACAGTTGCTTATTTAAGTTGTTTTTCTGTTATGTTAATCACCATCATCCCATCAGGAACCATGGGTTTGAGTGGAGCTGCGGTCAAAGTCTGAATATTGATCCCTGACTTTGTCCTAAAGCAACTCTAGTAAGGAAGTTTCTTTGACAAATGAATCACTCAACTTCTCTCACTGTAGGAAGACATCATGTTTTTCAATAAACCTTTGCTGGGCCCAATTCCTGATGAACTAGAAGAGTCCCATCTCAGCAGTTTCTCGGGCCACCCGTCAAGTTTTGGGGGTGACAGCTACCAGGTTTGTGCTGAGTGTAACTGTCCCTAGGATCCTCACCCTACTAGACTTGTTTGTGGTTCCGACTGAATGCTGTGTCTTCCACGCACCATGCGGTGTTCAGCTTATGGTGCATAGGCTGCTGTGTAGCACTAGCTCCTTATCATTAGTGATGTACCTCGTTTTAGGAGATTAAATTTCAATTGTACCGAGTAATGAAGCATGAGAAGTTACCGTCTGAAAGAAGTGAGGAGTCCACGGGAAAAACGTGAATAGTCACAAACTGAAAATTGTGAGTGTATCAATCTTGAATGCTTGTTGACTCATAACAGTATTTCCATTCAACTGTTGATTGATTATTGTCGTTAGATTTCCCATTCAACAAACAATAATTAACCACCAATCAAACAAATATGAAGTTATGAGTCCACAAGCATTAAAAATTGACACCCTCACAAATTCCAGTTTCTGAATATGCTCGTTTTTCCTGTGGACTCCTCAAGTGGGAGTAAGTCTCTATTATAACAAGATCCTTGTCTAGAATTAAAGAATTAAATGCTAGTAAATGTTTAGAGTGCTGCGGAAATCAGAGTGGAGAAAATATACAGTTGAACTTGCTCTAACGGCAACCTGTTCAACACAGTCACCCGTACCAGTGATCTCTTCCTATTTACCCTCTCACGTTTTTTTACATTATAATGGCCCTGTCCAAAACGTTCACCTATCTATGACATCCAATTTTCTCTTGGACAATTGATGGAAGGTGAGGACAATTTCAACTGCATTAGGAAGTGAAAAGATGGGATTATCATTGAGAGACACAAAGTGTGCAAGGAGTACAGACCATTTATATCCTTTTTTCTATTTTAAATTGACAAATGCTGGTAAATGATTATAAACTTAAATGCCAAATCGAGTTCTGTCAACAAAATTGACTGTAAAGTGATCGATGCACTTTGTCCTATATTCGCTAAATATCATAGGCAAAATCTATTTAAATTTCTTTACGCCTTTTCATGAGGGTTTGTCCCACAAAGACATTGTCCTTTTTTAAGTGGAATACATAAAATTATATTGAGAGTTTAGCATTTTAGGGTCGTTAACAGCAACGATAGTAGAAAAGAGGGGTAAGAATGTAGCACTGATTCACTTGCAGATCTCGAGCAGCCCAGCTGTAATGAAGTATGATCTTTGTCTCTTCGGAAAAATGAAAGACACTAAATGCAGGTCACTTCGATCTGGTGGAAATGGTTACCTGATAAAAGGCAGTGGAAGATCTTGTCAGTACGTTAGTGGTTGAGTGCTGTAAAACAGCTGAGATCTCGTCTAAGAAAGATCTTGTCAGTTTGTTAATATTTGAGCACCTGTAAAATGGCAGCTTTCACTGAATGCTTCCCAAGAAGCTTAGAGTGTTTCAGATTGTTCCTGGGTCTGTTGAGGAAATGATAAACTGTAGGCCTAGTGTAAAGCATATGGCGGCTACTTTCTAGTGAAGATATGTGCTATGTAGGTGCAAACTATTATTATCTAGTATTATATTGTGTTGTAGTTCCCAACTCTTCAAAGATATTGACGAAGAGAATGAAATGGCTTCCATCTTTTCTGATAAATGGTGTAACTATTTAGATTTTATTATTGTCAGTAGTTGTTATTTTATGTTTGTATTGATAGTTTCGTCAAGAATTTTTATATGTTATCTGTTTTTCTAATAAGTTTTTTCAAGAACTTTTTTGGTACCTATTTTAATATGTATAAAACTGTACTCATCTTTGTGTTGAAGTGTAAAAACCCACCAGACTAATTTCTTGTCATGTTTGTGTACTGCGCTCTCCATTCTCTCCCCTGCATGACATGTCTCTCTCTCAGCTTTCAGTTGCTTCCCTTTGCTGTCCCAAAATGCTGGTGCTCTCTGCATTACAGAGGTTGATGCTGCTTTTTTACCCAGATTTCTTTGAAAACAGATTTTTGTATAGAGTCACTGTTTATTGTACTTAAATCTCTTTTACTTTTTGGGGGTTTCTTTGCAGGAGGTTGGAGGGTGCCACTGTCACGTCTTGTTTCTTAATTTTCCAACTTTTGTTTATGTATCTTACTTTTTCTTTGAACTTACTTGCAGTTAATGCATTTAAGCACTTCTCTTTGCTAAAACGTATCTATTTTCAACAACACTAGATGTTTTGTTACTATTTGAAGCTAGATATCATATCGGGGCTGGATTCATATATTTATGAGAAGGGAGGTTTGAGGGTGTCTCTTTCCTATCCCTCTGTTACCTATGTCTGCTCTCTTACTCTCTCCGTGCACCATATGACTTTGATAATTACTTTCTACTTTCTTATGTTAGATTTAGATATACCCATTTGAAGGATTTTAACAAAGTAAAATAATTAATAAATTTTATTCACTACCAGTATGTTAATCATAGCCTAATGAAAATACCAATGTGTGCTTATTTTCATGAGAACTTGCTGGGAATAGGTCTACAAGATGTAAGAGTTAAAAAAGTGTTTTGCACTATTAATTCCTGTTATCCACAATGAGCAGATTTTGATTTTATGTGCTCTAAGTCAATGCTGCTATTTCCTATTATAGTAGACTCAAAATACGTTTGAGTTATACTGACTTTTTCTTGTCATTTTAGAAGGCAGACACACTGGAGGGTTCGAACTCACCACCGGGGTCAAGTCACATGACCAGCGGGGCAGAAGGTAACGGCGACTCGGGCTATGAGGCAGAGTCAAGGCCAGAGGTCACAGAGGACGACATCACTCCGGAGACCTTGAACGACGATGACGACCCTGACCATCCTCACAAACTGTTCTCATTCCACGTCCCAGACATTCACATGGACGGCTCGCCCAACCTCTCCGGGCTCAGCGCTAAAGAAAGGTTGCTGCAGGAGGGCACTAGTGTCTGACACTACAGTGGAGATACGTATCCGCTTATATCCACATACATCCACAGTTTTGTGAAAAACTTTCAGGTGGATGTATGTATAAGCTGGTATCCAGGAATATCCACACTTGTGTGAAAAATCTTCAGGTGGCTCTCCTGTCTGATGCTCTCATGGATATATCTATCCACTTATGTCCACATATATCCACTCTTTTGTGGAAAAAACTCAGATGGATGTATTTATCCACTAGTATTCACAAATATCCACACTTTTAGGAAGACCACTCCGTTGGATATATCCCCTTATATACAGGTATAGCCAAAGTTTTGGAAAGGACACCCCAGTGGATACATGTCCATTTATACCCATGTATGTATATATCGACATTTTTGTGGAGAGCACTCATTATATATCCACAGTTCCGTGAAGATCAGTATTAACGGATTTAAAGTGTGTTCTGCTACTGATTCTCATTTTGTGGCTCTGGATTATAATTGTCAGTGATTTCAGCTGAATTTGGAAATTTGGAGACGGTCGTTATTTGGTTTATTATTGGTTATGTCAGCTGAATTTTGCGACAAGTCTTTAAAATATTTTCCAAGGAGGAGAGAAGGAAATGGAAATGGGAACCACTGACTGTGCCGAGCAAGACAATTCCTGAGAGATGAGAGAGAAATACAAAACACTGGAAACCCCAAAGGCAGTGGGGTCCACATGAACTGAAATCTGTGGGACCACCGGATTTTCTTTGGTCAAATGGGGTTTTCGGTTTGGAGAGGTTGCTCAAAGAGAAGGAAAAGAAACTAAGAATTTTTTTTTTTCCAGTTTGCTGGTGTTTTTGGATCAACCATGTTTGGTTTACGGGGACCCCATTGTATATATAGGCAACACCTGAAGAAACACAAGATAATATGTCTCATGACGCGGTGGAATCAGGCGCTTGTCATTTTTGGGGCATGTGGAGTTGTTGATATCATCTTAAAGGTTATTCATTTGCCTTGCTTTCGATGAAAAGATTATCCATTTATCTTGAATAGAAGTTGAGATATTTGAGATTGAAGGAGGTGGGGTCGCCTGGTTTCAGAAGTAAAATTAGCGAGAAAATGGCCGGTCAGAGTTTGGTGATTTGCAAAGCATATGAGTCCTTGGACACTGCAAATTTACATTTCTTGTGCCTTTAATCAACAATTGTCCATAATATCCACATATAAAAGTGTTTTTGAATGGACATACAAGGTGTTGGGCCAAAAAACAAAAATTTTAAAAAGATTTCCAAACTGACCGAGAAATGCCGATTTCTCAGATTTCAACAATTTGACGAGCGCCTGATTTCACCACGTTGCCTCACCTATAACAATGATTCTCTTGTTGTAATCATGGCTGGCATATTGTTGGTCGCCTCTATGCTGCGCCATGTGTTTTTCAGCCAAGGTTGTTGTGTCTTGCTTCAAGGACACACCCCAGTACCCACCCACGTAAACGCTGTGACACCGACATGTGCTTGACATCATTGTGGGTCTGTGGTTGGTTTGTTACTTTGAGACATTTGTACACTGTAACAGACATAACCAGGGCAGTTACTGTAATGGAAACTTTTCCTAGCCTTAAGTGTTTTTTTTAATTTTTGGTTGGAACAAATGGCTCCCTTGCATTGATGATTAATTTCATCCAAAGTACCCTGAAAATGTTCAATGACTGAGTTCTATCTTATGAAATGTTAATGTCAAGAAGTGTGAAAGAGGTATAAATTTACTCTGTAAGTGGCATAGGTCTTTGACCACTGAGTGTTTTCAGTGTCTCCTTTTGTACATGTTTACTGGGCCTAATTTACCTGTTGATGCTCGCAAGGGTTCCTTCAGAACTAACATTTTAGGACACTCAAGTTCCTTAATCCTTTGAACCCTGAACCTTGATATTTCCCAAGTCCACATCCGTGGACCTCTCAAATATGTGGTTATCCTCTGATGTACAGTCCACACAGGATGCTGGTTAGTATTCCCCCACCTGATTTAATGGCCCTATGGGTTCAAAGGGTAAATGCAAATGGAGCAAAATCAAGCTTGGAGAATTTGACAAGGAGATCTTTACAGTCATTACAATAAGAATTAAAGTTGTAACGATGTAGTAAAATAGCCTTTAGAATACGAGGGCTGATGGAACAGCCATAGTGGAAGGTGCATCCACACATCTCTAGATGGAGAGGGGAGGTATGGCTTTGTGTTATGTAAGCTAAATGATGAGAACAGAACAATACAAGGAAAACAAGCAACTCCCAGTTTTGTGGAACCAGCAGTGTGGCAGAAGGAGTGGAAGAGAGAAAGACGAGGTCATTAGTATTTTTTACAGCTATGTGGATTACATACAACACTTACAATAAATACATGTGCAGATATTTCAGCTTGGTTAAAGAACCAAATTGCGACATGCTCAAGATAATATATTTGATTTTTTTTTCCCTCAACATAGCTCAAAATAACTTGAGCTTCCATTGAAGAATATTATAGAGCAGGCTTCCTGAAAATGTGCAAATTTTGTTTAATGCCAACAGTTTTGGCTTTACCTAAGTATTATGAGCTATATTGTAAACAAGGCAACATTCCTTACCTCTGCGCACATGATGGCAGGATCACACAAGAGCTTGCATTCAGACAAAATCAGACAAAATGTCTTCATTAAGGGTTGGAATCTGTAAGAAACAAGGTAAATTGCCTGGGACTTTATATACATATATGAATATAAAAATATTATATCTTTTTTTTCTACTTGTCATATATTATTTTTTTTAATAGTTAAGTTTGTTTGTGGGTTGTTGTTTTTTTTTACTTTAGTCAAACTTTTGCCAGCAATTTCATAACATAATATTGTGTTTCTTTGAGCCTATGAATAAATCACTGCCTAAATGAATCATTATTTGCTGAACTTCACACCTTCGCTCATCACATTTTGCCTTTTTCATTAACATTCTAGAACAGGCATGGGCAAGCGTATCCAAGTCAGGGGCCAGATTAAGCGATTCTGAATATGTCGTAGGCCAAAGCAGGAGAAATTTAGGTGAAATTGGGTAAAAGACCCGAACACTCTGAAGAGAGAGTAAAACTGGTACTGTAGCTTAGCCTTTATCTCTCCAGGACATTTCATGAGGTAAGACATTAGATCTATTGCTACCAGCTGGGTCTGAACATTGTAATATTAATATTCAAGATGGACAGTTTTGTTTTCATTAATTATAAACTCACTGTTGGCCACATTCATTATTGATTACAAGGTTGAATCATGGGCTCAACTGAAATTGCTCTAGGGCCAGATCTGGCCCGTGGACCAAAGTTTGCTTATGCCTGTTTTAGAAGTTTTTGAGTAAGATAGTCCGAGACAGCTTTACTGGAAGTCTCATGGTCTATGGAAGTATAAACAGAAAACTGAACATACTTGCTGTGAGCGTAGCATAAGGTTTTTGCTTTCTTGTGTCTGGACCCACCAAACTGATACCTTGTCACAAGTTCCTCAATCTACATGTATTGTAATAAACTCGAAGGGCTTAAGGGCTGTGGGAAAGAGTAGGTTGTCTTGGAGGTTCAAACTTCCCTACCTCCCTATAATAGACGACTTTTTCTCAAAATGTTCGGTAACCAAGTGGTTTGGTGCTCCTTCAACACAGTTTTGTCTTTGAAACCGTAGAGATTGAGAATTTTGTGATGATCCCAACTTTGTAGACAAATGGACAAGTAGACGAATAGAAAAATAAACAGTATAGATTGTAAATGAAGTAATCAGCTTTTTCTACTTTTTCAAACTTTTAGGACATGTCATTTTTGTCTCAAAACCCTTCATGAGTACCTGAGTTGTTTGTGACTTGAATTGTTCGATTGTTATTTCCTGTCTCATGTTGATTTCCTGCCGTCAGTAGTTACACCTATTGTTTAAACGCTGAAATCTCTTTACATGAAGAGGTGCCTCTGCCTTATTGAATCCTCTGTTTGAATTTGTTGTGCCGTTTGGAGGGAAAAACCTAGCACTAGAGAATCTCAATAAAACTGACTTTTTAAACGATTTGCATCAAGATAAAAGTTCCCACATCTTTCTATCTTAGTATGGTATCGATTTCTTTCATTTCTATATACAAACGTTTCTGAAACTGAACAATTTGGACAGAAATTATTGCTCTTGAAATTTTTATTCTCAATTTGTCACAAAACTTGATGCAGTTATAAAGTACTAGGTTTTTCACTTCAAATGGCATCATTGTCCTCGGCTGCTGAACAATCAAAGTCTTGCATTGAGCTTTCTCTGTGCTATGAAGGTTGTGGCTCATCTCACTTCCATCAATAATGTGAAACATTTGATCAATAGCGGTTCTTCTCTTCACAATGTCTGCCCTCTTCCCTTCTTACTTCATTCAACTTGGAATGAACTGAGCCAGTGAATGCTGTCTTCATTAAATACTGTTCAGACAATGCTTTAAAAAGGGTATATTATAATGTCACCAATTTGTTTCTTCATATTAAATGTTCAGATGTGTACCACAATTATTGTTCTCTCAGAGAGTAGCAGTGTGGCTTGAGAAGGCAACGGCCAGAATGTGTATAGTGTTTGATGACAGTATCGGAGAATTCCTCTGTCTGTTGCTTTGTTAGTATTAGTATTTGATTCTTACACACGGGTGTTCAGTTTGTACAAAATTGTTTGACCGATATCTTTATTGGTTCTTTCGTTATTGCAAGATGATTGTTTCTCATTCCTGTTTGCTTTTATAGAGTTTGACTAGATTTGCATGAAGTTGTATGTATAAATGTATTAGTGATGACTATTTGTCTTAGTCTCCAGTGCTATAAAGGAGTTGAGAGTTTGAGAAGTACATAATCATGATAAAAAACAAGTGAAGAAACATAGTCAGACTAAAGCAATACTCAAGACCTGTTCTAAACTAGACATAATAAATTAAGACCCTAATGGAAAAATGGCCAAAGTCATATTTTCAAGTTTTGATATTTTAAAACAAAATTTCAGTGTACAAAACAAACTGGACAATTTGCTATAGAGCCATCTTTCAAAAAGTGTCTCTAACTTGCACCTTTTGTTTAGTTTAATGTTTCGGAGTGAAATTTGGAAGTAGAGCACGTGGTGAAGACGATAATTCAATAACTCTGAGTTTGTGACTTTGATCATTTTTTTTTTCCAATGTGGTCTTTAAATGCATTTATTGTTGTGAAATAAACCAACATGAGCTAGTTCTGCATAGACCTAGTGTTGCTTGAAGCTAGCGCACAATTTATCATTCCACATATGACTAAGTTCAGCATCTACTTCCTTAATCAACTTTGTGTTGTTGTCATGTATGGAATAAGTTCTCTGGAAATTCCGTGATGTGATGACCATTTTGTACATAAGTCTTCATTCCGTTGTCCGTACAAACAATCTATGTTATGATTCTGTGACTGGTCCATCGTTGTAGTATTGGTAATGAAATCCAAACATAAACCACCTACAAAGAGTATTTGTTCACGCTAGTCCTGAAGGTGGGCTAACCTGTTTAGAGGTTGGCGGACCTTTGTGAAGGCCAAGACGCAAAATTTATTTGGCTTTAGCAATGGTATATTGGAGTTTGAGTAGACACTTTGGGCTTTTGACCAACTTAATGTACAAATTGTGTCAATAAAGTGCCTCTATGTTATATTGTATATTCTGTTTGTAATGAAATGTCCTTCAGTATGGAATCAAGAAGTTGAAATATTACTCTATGACATATAACTTAACACTTACAAAACTTAACTTAACTCAGTGAAGTATAGGCACAATGCTGACAGTTGGCAAACAGGATGGGAGTGCAGAGAGGAGAAGTAGAATTGTCAAAATTGGAAATGTGTTTACATCTCTATCAACACACTTTATATCATTTAGCAGTTAGACTGCTTCAATCCTGAGTGGGATGTACTCATCATCCTGGCAGAAAGACGGAGATACCCAATAAAATACTATCCCATGTGGGAATTGAGATGGAGATACCCAATAAAATACTAGCCCAAGTGGGAATTGAGATGGAGATACCCAATAAAATACTATCCCATGTGGGAATTGAGATGGAGATACCCAATAAAATACTATCCCATGTGGGAATTGAGATGGAGATACCCAATAAAATACTATCCCATGTGGGAATTGAGATGGAGATACCCAATAAAATACTAGCCCAAGTGGGAATTGAACTCATGCCTTTTGTGTGGCATGGAGAAGGAGAGTTGAGGGAGGGGGGGGGGAATCAAAATTGTGAGGGGAGTTCATTGTAGCAGTTTTCCAATTTTGTATTGGGGAAAGAACTGTCAATGTTATTCCACAATCTCCAAAATTCATTTCTGGGGGTGTCCAGATAAAACTGTTATGCTAATAAATACATCAAAGGGCTTCGTACTTCATCGTTTCATTGTGCTTCGTTGTTTCTTTACAAATTTTAATTGAAAAATAATGAGTGGCCAAATGATGATTCTGATTTGGGCACTCCTTTTTACTATTTTCTCTAAACTTTAAAAAGTTGACTTATGCACTTGTAATATGACACGGACAGAATGTTGGTCAGAAGCTCATATGTTACCTTCTTCTGACATCTTAGAACAAATGTTGTGACGATCTGCTTATCATTGGTGTCTGTGGTGTAGTGGTTAGGCACTCCACTGTCGCACACAGGAAACCCAAGTTCGATTACCGAGTGGGAAGAAATTTTTGTTGAGTATATCAATCTTTCTGATGGGATGTTTATCCCCCTCAGCTCGGGTTGGCCCTGATGGGCGGAGTCAGAAGCCTGCCTCTTAAATGATCTAAATTGTGTCGATGAGGGCATAAAAACACGTTCATTTTTAAATTATTGAAAAACCTGTTAGTCTCATTGCTGACATCTTTTATTTTTGTGGTGAACATCATACTTTTTTGTATACAGCAATATTATTTATCTTTACAACTCATGAACTCACATGCGATCAGCTCACTATCCCCCCTACCCCGTCCCCATTATCCATTAAAATGTTTTAATTAGGGTTTACTGTCTGATGTGTATGCATACAAGAACTTCAATGAAAGAACAGGCTAAGTCACATTTTGCAACATCTTGAGATATGCTTGGTTCATTTTATTTCTTCTTGTCCCTTCTCACTTAAATCGTAAGTGATAAATTGATCATAATTATGAGTAAGCTCCAAATGGAATACATGGGTTGCCTTTGAAAAAACAAGCAAAGTCTCTGTTTTCCCTGGCATCTGTGTGTAGCGGTTATGTGCTTCACTGTCACGTGCAGGAGACCGGAGTTCGATTCCCAAGGTTAGAAGCCCACCTCCTAAATGATCTAAATTACGTTAATGAGGGCATACAAATACATACATTTTTTTAAAATTTAAACTTTTTTTTCTAGTGAAAAATGGGATGTCCTTCTTCAAGTTTTAGGGGTTTTTTTCTCAAAATTTAAAACGTGTGACTTATCCTTTTCTTTCACTGGGGTCCTTTTATCCTCATGGTCATTACAACACAACTGCCAGAGACATTTATTTTTTTACAGGTTTCTAATTACTGGCAAGGTTCAAGGTAGAAATGTCTGTTAATTGTTTCATATCTTCAGTATAACAGGGTAGGGTTCTGTTTTGTGGACTAAAAATCAAACTGAGACATTTCACTTTTGCCCAAGTGATAAGGTCGACTTTTAGGTAAACACTGGGGGGGGGTAGGTAAGTTTTCTCAAAACAATGACATTGGTAATTATATTGACTGTGACCATGTATGTATTGTAATTTACTGCCACTCATACTGCGACCGTCAGTGTCACATTCTGTCTGAAGGCACAAGTGTCAGATATTATCTTTGTTCACAGTATAATTATGTGCCTATTTGACAAACCTGTCTCAGGTTGATCACCTGTCCTTCGATGTAGCTTGTGTATTTTCAAAGCATTTTTATTTTTTCTTCAAACATCTGTGCAACAATTAATGTATTACTTATTCATGTTTTTTATTTCTTTTTTGTTTGTTTGTTCTTCAAAGCATGATTGTGCTGCAGCCTTATACTACAGAATTGTAATCCAATTGCTCTGCTGTATTGTTTTTCTCATCTTGTATTTTCCTGATCGTTGTAAGTCTTCAGAGCATCTAGTCAGTCATCCTTAGCCATCTTCCAACAAAACTGCAAAAACTCTACCCCTTTTCGGAGACAATTTCCATCTGTACATGAAGCGATCTTTTGGTTTATGATGAGCAATTCAGAATGTAAGTAGGTATGCAAAAAGTGAGTGTTGATTGAGTGCATGTTTGTGAGTGTGGAAAGAAATGAAGTTTTTGTAGATAATGAGAGAGGAATGTGTGAGTCTTATGAAGAATGCTATATGAACTTTATTAAACATCTTTTGTTTATCTCTCATCTCAGCATTTTGTTCTTCGTTATCTGTTTTACTTTTACTGTAAGCACGATGGACCCAAGTGCACATCTGAGGGGAACTTAGATACTGGAAGTTCTTAAGTTTTAATAAGAATTTTTTTTTGCATTTACAACAAAAATAGATCATGCCTATAAGATAAGAGGTGTTACAAAGAAAAGGAGCAGAAGAGATAAGGACGACAGATGTGTGATAAGAAAGAAAGAGAAAACAACACCAGAGCACCCATCAACCTCCCACTATTGTTTCTTTTCCATTAGCACAATGGACCTGAGTGCATGTGTGTGTGTGTGTGGGGGGGGGGGGCTACCTTTACACTTTTGTGCACCAAATGTTTGCCTTAGTACATGGTGGTGTGTGTCTAGCAGTTGACATGCAGCAGCCGAGGTATATAGATACTAAAAGTAAGGGGGTGCCGTTAGCCTAGTTAGGTGTCACGCTCAGCTATGGAGGAGATGACCCGGGTTTCAATATCCAGTGGAGCAGTGGAGTATATTTTTGAACTTGTTGTTTGGGACGTTTCCGAGCCTCTCCATTCACTTGGTTCAGTCCGATTGGAGAAGGATGTTAAGTTCGGAAGTTCTGCCTCTTAACACTTTGCAGTCACTTGGCGCAATAATGTGCCGCTGAAAATTATCTGTTCCAGTCACCTGAGGCATTTCTGCGTCAGGCCCAAGAAGTCGTTAGCAGTCACTCTCCTGGCTGGGAGACCAGATGGGGTATTTTGTACTGCTGGCGGTGTGACTGCAAAGTGTTAAATAATCTCACAGAGTTGAACAGAGCACAAAACACTTACCAAACATACACTATCATACATAGTTGTTCAGGAACAGTCTGAGGAAATTCTTGCTGCATCTAGTAATACGCTTCCCCACTTGAATCAGGGGAAGTAAAAATCCCTGAGAAAAAAGCCAGTCGTTCACCGAGTACTCCTGGATGAACCCATTGTATCAAAGCAGGAATGTTTAGCTTTAGTTTTAGTTTTAAAATTTTGGTACATGTAACACAAATAGGTCATATAAGTACTGGAGATTAGAAGTGTTACTAGAGAGTAACATACAAAGAAAAGAAGGAGAAGAGATTTAAGGCAAATAAAAGTTTGAAAGAGCAGCAAACCATACCAGAGAACCTGCCAACCACACACACGCAGGGACTTTGAAATAGCCCTGTAGTCAAGCTGCAACTGTAGAAGAAGAATCATCAATTTTTTTTTCAAATCTGAATAAACAGTACATGGATATGATGAAACTCAAGAAATCAAGACACATCAAAGCAGTAAAGTTCTCTGTGAATTTATTCTGCACTTCGTCCAACACTGACCACACAATTGCAGATTCCCTGAGTTTGTCATTAACCAAAACATATTCAGCCATAAGTTATACATTGTTATTAAAGAAAAGGAAGAAATGGTTTAAAATACACACACAATATCTTTTTGGTGCTCAAATTGACTAAAAGTATAGCAAACAGTACTTTACAAACTGATAAATAATTCTTTTAGTCTCAGTGTAAACATTACGGGACAAAAAAAGAAATTTTAAAAACGTATGTAATAAAAAAGCAACCAGGATTCATTTAGGAATTCCCTGTTTCTTATAATGCCACATGTTGTGTATTCAATTTTGAATCACTCTCACATTTATCAATGCAATTTTTTAATATATATCTTTGTATTCTGTTCTTTTTGTTTTTTTACATTCATGTTGAACAACTGAACTGTCACTTCAGTCCCACACACACAACACGAAGAGGCAAAACAAAAGTCACACCGCACAGAATTTTTATATATCAGACATCAAACGTTCAAAAACAATTAAGTCCAACTGTTTCAAATAATGATTACTATCAACATGGTCAAAACAGTAGTTAAAACAAAAGTATAAAACACGTTCAAAACAAACGTACAAAATATGACAAATGTACAAAATATTAGTCGTAACAAATCTACAAGGCACAGTCAGTGCTTCATAACAAAAGGTACTGGTACATATGTGTCACAACGCGGTGGATTCAGGCGCTCATCAATTTTTGGGCATGTGGAGTTATTGGTATCATTCGATAGCTTATCCATTTGCCTTACTTTCACCGAAAAAAATGCCTGTCTATCTTGAATAGAAGTAAAGATATTTGCGATTGAAGGAGGTGGGGTCACCTAGTTTCAATAGTAAAATTAGGAAGAAAATGGCTGCCAAAGTTTAGTAACTTCAATACCTTGAGGGTCCTTGGAAATTAAAAAATCACACATTTTTTAGCCTTGAACCAAAATTTTTCAGAAAAATTCACATGGAAATGGGTTTTTATATGGACATAAAAGGTGCTGAGAGAAAAAAACAAAAATTCGATAAAAATTGCCAAACTGGCAAAAAATGCCTGTTTCTTTAATTTAATTATTTTGACGAGCACCTGATTTCACCATGACACCTCACATATTGTCATGTGCTGTGCCCATAAAGCAGAAAGGATGAAACATAATTAATCTCTTCAGAATCAAGAAAAGGGATGAAGATGATAATGAGGCAGTGCTAAAGTCAACAGTCTTTGTGTATAAATAAGGTATATATAAATAGAGCGTGTGGAATCAGTATATAATAAATCATAGCCTGATGATAATAAAAGTGGCCAAATGCTGATTCATTGGGCATAAATTCTATGAATCATTTATCAACATGGAAAAATAAGAATTTGAACAAAATGAAGCAGATAGACCCTTACATTAGCCACATTCTACACATGGGTGATTGACGGATGCTCTGGTGTGATTTGTTCTTTCTCTCTTTTCAAACATCCATTGTGATTATCTCTCCTTCTTTTCTTTGTATGGTATGTTACTCTCTAGTAATACCTCCAATGGGGGCTCTCGTGGCTAAGAGGTTAAGGTGTTCACCTCGCATTCAAAGGTCCCGGGTTAAAATCCGGGTAGCGACCAAAAAATTTTCTTCTCTAAAATTGTCTCCTTTCACCTCCTTTCCTGCTCTCTAGCAATGTTCTGTCGTCTGCTTTCGTTTCCACTTTCTGCTACGCTTTGGCTCCTTCTTACTGCTGTCTTTCAGCCACACCCCTGACCTTCTGGTAGGAAAGATCTAAACCTAGCCTTCTCGGACAGGGGCGAAAAATCTTGGAGGTCCCGTGTGCAAGTTGCGCACGTTTAAGATCCCTTGGTGATCTAAAATCGATAAGAGTAGGCTTCGGCCGCCACCCAGGCAAAATTCAAAATTTCCTACCAACTGAAAATGTGTAATGTGTCCCGTGCGCTCATATGACCTTATGCAGTTGCGAGCGCCGTAAAAACACTTATTAAAAGAACCAAAAAAAAAACCCACTTCTAATCTTCGGCACTTATATAACTAAAACACTCTTCACAAGTTGAAATGTCTTTCCTCTCTCCACCTGTCACAGTATCAGAAACTCCTAGACACACTAAGGATTAAAAGTTCATTTAGATATGGCCAATTTGACTGAAAAGAAGTACATCAACTTCAGTCTACTTATAATAGTAAGATTTTTATAGCACGTGTGGCACAAATAAATCATATAAATGCAGAAGAATAGAGGTCTAGAGAGTAGCATGCAAAGTAAAAAAGGAGGAGAGATAAGGACAATAGATGTTTGATGGGGAAGAAGGAGCAAACCACACTAGCACATCAACATGTTAATGGTCATTTGGTACAGGGAAAAAAGCAAAATAGACACCAAAAAAACAGGACAAAAAATTTTTTTAAAAGGCAGTTGGCATCGTGCAACCTTGAGCAGTAAAAGTCACTTCCACAAAGAAAAACAATCGATGTCTGTGGTGAGGCTGTTAGGTGCTTCGCCATCACATGCAGGAGACCCCAGTTTGATTCCCAAGTGAGGAAGGTTTTTTTAAAATCGAATATCTCCATCTTTCTTTTGGGATATTATATCCATCTCAGCCCGAGTTGGTCCTGACAAGTAGGATCTAAGCCCTCCTCTTAACTGATCTAAACTGTGTCAATAGGGACGTAAAAACACCTTCATTTTAAAAAAAATATTTTTCAGGGAGAACCAATCAACAGAGCTCAATTTTTCTTCTTTATGTTTTGAGTTAATGGGACACACACAGACAATATAACAGTAACAGTCAGTTAGTGCTGGGAGAATGAAAGACAGTGCACATAAACAGAGGGATAGTGGAGAAGGACATAATGGTGGCACCCTCCAGCCGCAACCTGTTTTGTCTGTTCAGTTTGCAATTTACAAAGACTGATCAATGCAGGCCAGCACAGACATTTTCGACTAATTTTTAAACAACAACAGAATTAAACAAAGGATAAGGTGCGAGCAGGGACATAACAAGAAGTTATTTTTAACCCTATGGACCTGAACACGCCTCTGAGCATCGGTAACTTTGTGACACTTTGTCCTTCTGTGCCCCAAACACATAAAATAACACACACACACATACAAACACACACACACACACACACACATGAGCAAGCACACCCGTATGCACATACTCCCTCACTTATTCTTTTTTCCACATACACATACATATATTCAAATATCGATTTTAACAAACTTTTCAAAAGCTGCTGGGTCAACAAAATTAAAACCAAACTAAACCTCAACCGTCATCAATCGCATTAGACATTTATCCACAACTAAAGCTTTGTGCGTTCCATGCAGAAGATGACTGAACTGAGGGTGAGTTGGTGAAGGACGGGTTACACACACCAGCTCCGAGAGTATTTCACATTCTCAGCACGGGGGAGCCTTCACTGCGGGGCTGCGCGTACGCCTTACAGATGGCCAGACACTGCGACAACACCTGGGAGACACGCCAACAAACAGTCATTGAAAAAACAAAACACAGAAACACACTCTATTGTTATCTATTAGAATAACTAAACTGCATCCACATTTTTACATTTTCAACATCAAACTCTGTTTAGTTTTAGTAGAGGTTTTACGGCGCTCGTAACTGCATAAGGTCATATGAGCGCCAGAAGATAAAAGGTGTTACAAGAGAGTAACAAACATAAAAAAGAAGAAGGGGAGATAAGGACGATAGATGTTCGGTAGGAAAAAAGGAGCAAACCACACCAGAGCACCCGCCAACCACCGAATATCAAACTCTATAGTCATGTATTAACTGGCATCTGTGGTGTGGCGGTTAGGCACTTTGCTGTCGCATGCAGATGACCCAAATTCAAGTTCTGAGTGGGGAAGAATTTTTTATCGAGAATTTCAGCCTTTTTAATGGGGTGTTGTATATCCCTCCCATCCCAGGTTGGTCCTAACAACCACAGTCAGAAGTCCACCTCCTAAAGATTTAAATAGTGTCGAAGGGGGCATAAAAACACATACATTTTTTTAAAACCACAATTTTCTTACCTTTAAGAATAACTAAACTGAAGTGGTATTTTACACCTTTTCAATGTCAGACTCTATTCTTTCCCACAAGGCTAACTATACATAATATTTTTTTCAAATCTGTGAGTAACCTGCCATACAGTTTCCTATTCCACTCATTTATGGAGCTGCCCATTTCTTTCTCAGGTGGAGAACCCTTCTTGACATCCTATACCCAACACCGGGGTAATGAGGCAGATGATAAAGATGATCACTTACCTTTCTAGTCTCATTGGGCATGATGATTCCATCGTTGAGTATCCGAGTGGCTCCATAAATAGCTGACGACTCTTTCACAAACTTTTCTGTCAATTTTTTCAACTTGTCTGGATCCAGCTTTCCACTGCTGTCATTCTGGAGAAGAGGAGAGAGGGATTAGAAAGATAATGTAAATAACTCAAGCTAACAAGAAATTTCGATTAAGGAGAGAGACAAGATAATACTTTATTGTCCCTAAGGGTAATTTTTCATAGCTTTACAGTAATAGTAAAAATACAGGAAATATATATATAAAACTCAAATTGTATATTCTGTTCATAAAAGAATTTCAGTATGAAAAGAAGAATCAAGCAGACAACAATAAAACATGTCATTGCTAATAACAAACATTATTTATAAACGGCTTTGTGACAAAATAGGTTATCTCCAGCATTCAAACTTGAACTTTTCCTCCTTTTGATTGCAAGCAGAATCTTCAATCTTTATAATTTTATACTAAAAAGCCTTTAATAGGAGTCGAAAATTCATAACAACAAAAATGTGATTTATATTGAAAACATTATTCACTAAAAGAACAATTATTTTATTTAAAAATCTATATATATATAACTTTAAAAAATGTTACAGAAGTCTCCGTCTAAACACATGGTGCTCGAGAGGGCTCTTTAGTGTGTGTTGATATGGAGCATGCATTTACATAAATCTTAGCAAAGGGAGGAAGGGACGCAGTCATCTCCCTTGGGGTGGGGGTCACTTTCGCTGATAACGTGACGACAAGTGACTATTTTGTGAAGGATTCCCCGACTGGAGTAAAGAATACAAAGGCGTTGAGGGATGTGGAGCGGGCAGAACAGAAAGACAGACTCAATATAATGATATAATATGCACCATTCAATGTCGGGAACAGATAGCCTAAGAGGAAACTGTTGGTGATAGTCATAGAGACGATGGCCAATGCAGCCACATTGCTTTCCAAGCAACTACCCCCGACCGTAGATTCATGGACATCAGAATAATAGATCTCTACATTGAGAAAAACATTTCTATTGTGACTCATTGAACAAGCACAATATAAGTTCTTCGAGCGTGGCTGATTAGGCTTAGTTGACTAATCTTTAAAGAGGCCTATCTAGCGTTATACAAAATTCATGCATGTTGCGCATCATAGGCCTAGGTCTAACTAAACATTACATGCAGTCACCCAAACACACTAGTCAGAAACCTTCTCTCGAAGATGCATTTCGTGTGACCGATCAAATAACATTTCAGTCCCCCAACCCCTTAACATTTCCCCGATCAGTCCAAGACCTACATGTCTGTGGAAAGTTGGGTGTGAAAACGCTGTCCATCGCTCTCTTTGCTCGGGGTGAGGGGCAGTCTGACCAAATATCTGGTTTCCTAGGCTTGTCTTGTGCAAGCTGTCCAGGTTGCAGTGAAAATTTACCCTTGTCAAGCTACACCTGTCGGCGTGTTTCGCAGATCAGAGAGTGCGTTTAGAAGAAGTGACCGTGCGTTTGTAAGTCTTAATTATTCAGTAAAAAAAAAAAAGTCATATGATGAAAGCGTGCGTTTGAGCGGAGCGTGCTTTTGTTTGGCATGCATTTAGGTGAAGACTACTGTATTCATATTGAACAAATTATCTATTTGAAAAATAATTAACTAAACAATTAAATAATCTATATAACTTAAAACAAATAATACTCTAAATATGTACAGATATATTCCCAGCCACTCACCTGCCTGGCCACCGTCTCCGCTAACCGCGTGGGCTCCATGATAGCCACTCTGGCATTTGGCCACGCAAACAGGAAGTTGGGGTTCACGGCTCTACCTCCCTGCACACGAAGAAAGAAAGAGGGACAGAGAAAGTCAGGCAATTTCACACCACTTGACATGAGAAAATTCTGTTTGCTGGTTTCCGTATAAGATAGAGGTGCCGCCAAGCTAAGAAAAAAACAACTTTTAACTTTTCTGATCCCATGGGACTGCACACTGGGACTCAAAATATACAGATCATATTGTCTAATTCATCTCGTATCAAGGCTATTTTTTTTAATACACACTCAAAATATACAGATCATATTTCGTATCAAGGCTATTTTTTAAAATACAAACTCAAAATATACAGATCATATTATCTAATTAATCTCGTATCAAGACTATCTTTTCTCATACATAATGAAACAACCGGACAATTTCAGAAATATTGCACCATTTCAATATATTGCACCATAACTTTTAAAAAATATAATTTTGCAGATCGTATCGTCTAAATCATCTCCAACTAAATTCTGTGGGATTGCAGGATTTTCTTTGGTTTAATTGCGTTTTCAGTTCAAAAAATTACTCAAATACCAAAGAAAAAAAGGGATTCTATTTTCTTTTGTTTACTGCTATCTTTGAAGTAACAATGTCCAGTTTAAGCGGACTCCTCTGTAATGTACAAGTGTGAAGACTGACCATTAAGAAGTGGGTGGAACCGAACCCATTGCCCAGTATGACGGTCAGCTTGGGTACTTTGGCACAGCTGACAGCTGCCAACATGTTGGCTCTGGCCTTCAACTTCTGGCTCCACAGAACGGCTGAAACACAAATAATGAACCAATACAGTAATCAATTAATTGATTAATATATATATAT
>NW_004797451.1:1015662-1018621 GCF_000002075.1 Aplysia californica
TGTGTGTGTGCGTGTGTGTGTGTGTGTGCGTGTGCGTGTGTGTGTGTGTGTGTGTGTGTGTGTGTGTTAGTGTGAACGTGTGAGGGTGTTTGTGTAACTGTGTAAGCGTGCGAGAGTGCACATAATTATTGTGTGAGTGAACACAAGAACGGTTTTTAAACTAAATACATACAGAGAACGGTTGATCAAACAGACATGAAGATAAAATATCAACTCTAAACTAAATTAAACTAACACAACCAGCTCCCCACAACAAACTTTCCTTACCCGCAGATATGAGCGAATCCGGTCAGTAGACATTTCCCAAACATGTTTTTAAACTCATGAAAGCGGCTTCCATCAACCAGACGAGCAATTATCTGAAAAAAAACCAACAACAGTGAGTTGTGACTTTTAACGACTTCTCGTACAACTACAGCAAAAAGTCAAAACACTTTTTACTCTTCCATAGTACACCATATTGGAGAGACAGAAAAAAAAGAATGGATCCATGGAGAGAAAAAATTTTCATCAGTCATTATCTCTGTGATCGGGACAAACTGGCTTGAACAAAGACATGAAGACATTGTCTGTGTCTCCATCGTACAGATAGCTCTATATCATTTTCACCCTTAAAGTCCGGACATCCTGAGTCTACAGACCTTTACTTTCAATCTTCCGGGGAAAAAAAGATATATATCCTCCAAGTAGAAAGAAAAATTATAATTCCAACGTTTTTACTTACCCTGTTAAGCAAAGTTATTGAAGTCAGAAGAGCAATACTTATCAGTAACTGTAACCTTCTTTGACAGGGTCAGCACATACAAATTGTTGGCGCACTTTCTTTTTTTTTTTTTCAAATGTAGCTATTTTTACATCCCCATTAACACAATGTAGATCATACTTCTTTTCCTTTTGACAGAATAATAATGGGGTAATAATGGTTGAAAAGCACACAGAGCAAGCTGTAGAGCATGGATATGCGCTATATAAATGCAATTAATATTATTATTATTATTATTATTATTATTATTATTACAACAACATAAAAAAAGAAAAAAAACTCACAGGAAGCACGTCCATCTCATGATGAGAATCTGGGGTGGGGATGATACAAGGAATTTCATCAGCGTTGTACAAAGGCTCGTCAAAATCTGGGACGTCAAGGTCATTGTTGCACTTGACGTTGAGACAGGAGATGATGTCACGGCCAATCTCAAAAGCCTCAGGCTCACTTGACGCAAAGTAATCCGTACAGCCACTGGTCCTGTTGAAGACATGAAGAAGGTGTCATGTTTTTAGGTTTATTTTCATTAATTTGACAGGGTCGGTAACACTCAGATAGCTTCAAAATCTGTTCTCTTTATGTAAGGAGAGTGGGAAAGGGGTTTTTGTCTCTAGGGGGAGCTAGAATTGGCGGCAAAAGCTAGAGAAAAAATGAATTCATTAAATAATCAAATGCTAAAAAAATACATCAAATTATTGTTATTAACATTCTCTTATTATTTCATCATAGTGTCATTGTACTTACTTACTCACATTCTCATTGTCAATGATTGTCTGACTTGAATAAGATCATTAATAAGGCAACCAAAAAAGAACATGTGAAAAAAAAAAAGACAACAAAAATAAGATAGTGTCACCTTCAACAAAATGGTCAAGCCTGAGATACCAGAAAGAAAAAAAAAATGTTGTGAAATACAATGTGACAAAAAAAAAAGATAGCACTATAGCTAAATCCCCGATCAAGAGCAAGCTCTATGCGCTTCAAAATCCATACTAATACCCCAGCAGACCTGAGAGCATTCTGAAACAACCTCAACTTCCTGGGAAGCATACAGTGCAAGCAGCCATTTAAAGGCGCTAAAACACTAACATACTAACAAGATCTTTCGCTTTCTATAGCCGGGTACCCATTCTCACCTGGGTGAAGTGAGGAAAATTCGTGCAGAGTGCTTTTCCCAAGTACACAATATCGGGCCCATGGCTCGAACTCCAGAACACGCAACCTCACGATTACCAGTCCAGTAGCCTAACCACAAGGCCACTGACGCCACAAAAAGCGCACTGAAAGAGTTGAGCACTATATGACATCTCTCTACACATCAGCCAAATTGCTCACCCGCAATGAACTGTTGCTCCTCCCAAGTCCTCCGATGAGACAATCTCTCCCAGCGCGGCCTGAACCAGTGGAGGTCCGCCCAGATACAGCGAACCAATCTTGTGCACAATAACTGCTTCATCGGCCATTGTGGGAATATACGCCCCGCCAGCTGTGCAACTGCCACAAACAATGGCTATTTGAGGAATCCCTTCAGAACCTGCCACAGCCTCGTTGTAAAATGTAGCGCCGCCATTGTTGAATAAATCGGCCTTTGTAAAAGAAACAGAAAGTCATAATCAAGGCTGTTAACTTGCAACATAAGAAGAGAGGAGAGGAGATGGGATGAGATAAGATGAGATGAAATTAGAAGAAATGAGATGAAATATATTTTAGAAAATAATCACAGGGGAAATAATGGATATTAGAGGAATAGAGGACGAACATCAGATATGGGTGGGACTTCAGACAGGAGTGTGGAATCAGATACCAGTGACTAACAAAATATATAACTGGAAAATATGTCAATCTTTCTACAAGTGGTTCGAGCAAGGGTAACCTCTTTCTCTCATAAGTTTACTTCATACTATGAATGCATACAAGCATATATGACCATGTCTGTGTTGTAGTGGGTAGGAGCTTCACTTGGCATGCAGGTAATATTTATCTAATATCTCAGTTCTTCTGCTGGGATATTGTTTCCCTCTCTGCCTGGGCTGGCTCTGACAGGTATGGTTGAATGCCCTCTTCTGAAATGGTCTAAATTGTGTCGATGGGGGTGTAGAACATACATTTTTTTTTTCTTTAAATGTGTATTTGAGTGGGAGTGTGTGTGTGTGTGTGTGTGCCTGTGTATGTGTGTGTGTGTGTGTGTGTGTG
>NW_004797451.1:1018893-1084305 GCF_000002075.1 Aplysia californica
ACACACACACACACACACACACACACACACACACACACACACACACACACATGTAACCACACATGTAGAGGCAATGACACAACACACATGAGCACACACACTGTATGAGAAGCATTTCAGAAACTGGAACTGACCTGCAGAGGCAAAAATCCTCCGGCCGAATCCACTATCATGACAGAAGGCACTCTGTTCTGAAAACAGATCTCCTGGGTGCGTAGCCCTTTTGTAACAGATATAGGATATATCGCACCACCCTTAAAGGATCCATCATTTGCGCAAACCATACAATATGTGCCATGTATTTTTCCAATCCCTGGAAAAGAAGAGACAGATAACAACAAAAATAATGTCAATAGACTTTAAAAGCCATTTTTAAAAGAACCGAAAAGTGTTAAAGAATTAGCACAAAATAAATCTGAAACCCATACCTTGGAATATAGGGATTTTGTTGCACTTACTGTGTAACGATGCTAATACTGGCCACTAGTTGAAATATTAGTGTAGTTTTTTGTTTAAGGGTTGTTGTTTTTTGTTGTTTGTTTTTGTTGTTTTTTTTTTTGGGGGGGGGGGTCCAGCACTCAAAGTGGGACTGTACTTGTTACAACTTTGGTGTGAAGAATCTTGAAATTTGCATCCACTTTCATGATCTTAGGATCTCAAAATGACCTTCCAAGCACCAAAAGACTTTCAAAATGTGAATCATCCCCTCCCCTCCTCTTTTCCTTTCAGAACTAGCGCAACAACAAAAAAAAGGTGTTATAATAAGCTAAGCGATCAGAAAGACAAAAAAAGATCACTGTGCAGCCAAAATCCTACTGTAGTCTAGTGAGACCTAACAAAATGAAAACCAACACCACATTCGTCAGCCATCCCTGACTCCCTGACATCAATCTGTCCCCGTGGTTTTATGCACACAGCATAATTTAGCAAAATTTGATCATTTTTTGCATAATTTCTGATTATTTTCCTTTATCATTCTTTGTTAAAATTAACAGAATCGCATAATTTCACATTTTTGGGCTCAGTTTGCATAATTTCAGAATTTTTCTTGCATAAAACAACGGGGACAGATCAATTCATATCAATATTGTGTACTAAAGAATAATATGAGGAAGGTCTTTAAAAGGAAGAGATAATCAATAGTTCTCTCAAAAAAGTGCGCTGAAATTATTATCATTAAAATAGAATATAGACTATATACAATGTACTAATGGTAAATTTTCACTTTCACTCCGGTACACAATGCTCTGCTTTGAGGGTCAGACTGCAGTATTATTTGTTGCAGATCACACATAGCCACTAAAACTGTCACAAATCAATTGTTTTCAAGAAAATTTAAAGCCAACAGCAAAACATCAAATTATAAATTAAAACTTAAAACAAGGTATGCCCCCCCCCCCTGTAACCCCCCATATTTATTCCTTACTTCAGGAGGGTATGCCCCCCTGTAACCCCCCATATTTTTTTCGAAGTGACTATTTCTCCAAACATTCGGGAAATTGAACTTGGACTCTATTTCTCCGAACGGTTTCCGTTCTCGACATTTTTTGGGGTTTTTTGCGAGATTTCGGCGTCATCTTTCAGTCTGCCATTCTGCGAGGACTGGGAAGAAGCAATTTTTGCATCGAATTCAATTTCTAGAAATAGGGATTTTTAAATGTCTGAATATTCAGATACTTCAGTTGCGGTTGGGGCAACGTTCCCGGACTATACTTCATTTGAAAATACCTTCAAAAGGTACTGCGAGAAAACAAGACTGATCGAACTTGGCAAAAAAACTATTTTGCATTTAGTCACCCAGCAAAAACTAAAATCCTTCATGTAAAAAAAAACCCCTTCATGCCCCGCCCCGTTCACACCTTACACACACACACACACACACACACACACACACACACACACACACACACACACATGCACACACACACACACATGCACACCCACACGGGCCACTCCATTCGCAATTATTATCAACAAATCTCGAGAATGGAAACCGTTCGGAGAAATAAAGTTCAAGTTTATTTTCCCGAATGTTCGGAGAAATAAGGCCTATTTTTTTTCTTACTTCAGGAAGGCATGCCCCCCTGAACCCCCTCCGCGATAGGCTTCGTGTGATAAAGTTCCATTATAAACCGTCAATTATTTTTAAAACTATTGTTTGCGATGGAAATGAAGTCGATATTCGAGTTCAGCGTTTCAATAATAATATCATAGAAAATGGACACATTCTATAGTACAGTAAATGTGAAAGGGGTGGGAAAGTAGAAAAATACCGTACTAATTGATCCACATACCATTCAGATAATTGGCTCTAGGGACATGTCCATAAGGCATACCCACTCCACCGATCAGAGACAGCTCAAGGAAGTCGTCCATATCATCAATAAGTGCCCTTACTCTATCAGTTACCATCATCTTCCCATGCTTTTTTACATGCCTTTCCATAGACTTTTCTCCTCCCCCTGCCAGAGCAACAGCTTCGGCTTGTCTGTACATATCTTCTGTTTTCTTAAAACAAGCAGAGTTCTTCACACTTTGTGGACTGTTAATGTTTATTGCAGCTTTGTCCTCCTCAACAACACGTAGAGGCTTGGAGCTGGCACGAGCATTTGGGCTTGGTTTGCTAGGACTATAAAGTCTTATGTGCCTTTGAAAGAGTGCTGCAAATCCGTGCAGCCTATCACCAGCAAGAAAAGAGTTCCTATTGCAGCTACTAACATTTTTTATCAAAAGTCTTTGATAAGACGCAAGCCTGCTGTAGCATTTACTTATGCAGGGCGGTTGCTGGAATCTCAATCTCAGTGACAATGAAGAATTTGGTCTGCTGATGGTGGGTGCTAAACATCTGAGATCACCAGCTCTGCCTCTAGGAGTAACGAGATAAACCGACCCTAATCTCGTCGCCATCCTCATTTATGGAATTCTTTTGCAAGAGAAAAACTGTGCATCTATAATGTTATGGTCCGTTCCGATACTTTCAACTTTCACCAAGAACAACTACAACTTACACACTGACCGGAATGCCGGAGAGTGGGGACCTGAGGTTACTCTCAGGTTACTGGATTTGTTTGTGTGGAACAAAGTTCATGCCCTCTCAACCGGGCACGGTGCTCTGGTTGCAAGTGTATCCTTATAATAATTATGACGAATGCGGAGATGAGAATGATGAGGTCTTGGTTGCTTTTGTATCAAATATCTGTCCAAAAAATTCTGGACGAGATCGTAATATCAGTGTAAGCCATAAAGTGATAGTAAGCCAAAAATATATTTAATTTCAGAAAGCACAAGTTGACAGATGTCCCAGTATCTTGCACGTACCTGCGGCGGGCAGCCCCTTCTGTGATTCAAAAATTAAAATATACTCAGAGGGCACCCTGTCCAGTGGAAACTGAGTAAAAAGCATGAATCATGAAAAGATGATACCAGTAGGCTTTTATCGATATTGAACAAAAGTGTTTTATTTATCAATAAGATATGACACAAAATCATAAAAATAATTTGACCTTCCCACATCAGTGTGTGCCACAAAACATAGAATTCTGTGGTATGTATTTAATTTGAGATACACCGCAATGAACCGGAAACTTTCATAGTCGGCAGTAAACAAACGAAAAGAAAGTGGAAGTCAGATGATGTCTGTGTTATAATAAAAGCTGTTCTATCCTCTCAACTTCCATTGTTATTTTCGACTGCGAATCTCATGTAATGGATTTTGACGTCAACGTCCACGATGCTACATCTGTGTTGCCCTTATGCAGGGAAGAGGTAAAGTAACTTCCTGGTTTTGGTGCTCCTGGTGTATACCTTGCCTTCGGTCATTGTGGGTGGGTGGGCGTGGACGTTGACATTTATATTGTTTGTTTTGTAGATGGGTCCTTTCTGAAGACCGAGAAAGTTTCCCAACAGTTTGAGTTGAATTGAAATAGAAGCAAAACAAAATAAAAAATGTAGTTCCCTACGACAAGAAGTGGGAGTGAAGATATGAACCTCGAACCAGGGTACCGGTAGCCTATTATTTTACGAAGTGCCTATTGATTTGAAACTCCGCGTTGCGATTGGGAGTGTCTAAACGCATGCAATGGCATGCACCAACACATTTTTTGCTATACTGCTATACGCATGCAATTGTGTGCACCAATATGCTTTTTTTGCTATAAGCACGCAAGTGCATACAAGGTGTATCATAACTTTGTTATGCTCGCAATTCCGTGCCGTAATGCCAAAGATTCTCTACTACCAAAATATTGCACTTCCTCTAAATTTGGGCTTTTGTCCGCGCCGTGGCGGGCCCTCTTTGCCGCTTAGCGCGTGATGGGCTACGTCACTAGTAGGGGATGCGAGGTTGGTTTCATCATCGACTGCTTGGGGGGTGTGTGCATGGAGAAGGACCAGGGACATTTATAATAAAGATATAGAATAAAATCCCCCAAAGAGAAGAAAATATTATGTCTGTAATGTCAAGGTGTTGAGAAGTCAATTAACTTGGATCAGTGAATAAATCATAGGAGGAGAAACACAGAATTTGAAAGAAAAGGGACAAAAAGTAACTGGGGAAGTTATCAATCAACATTTCTTTTTTTTTTAAATGCTCTTTAACAAAGTGCTATTTGAACACTATTTGTCTTTTTGGACAACACTACAGCCTACAGGAAGCATAGCATGGGTACGTTTTGAAAACTAGAGATGTTGATTGAAATATAATGCAAAAAATTACAGGATTTAACATTGTGTTGTGTTGAACAACTGTTTGCAAGCATATAAATGATAATCTGCTCATGATTATTGTTAAAAATACAGTTGGTCGACAGTAGTTTAATGGCAAAGTTTGATTAGTGAGCATTTATGAAGACTCACTATACACTATCAGGCTATATGTATTATTATTATACAGTTATAAATGCCAAAGTGTTCTGAGCTTCTGTCACAGCGCTTTGTTTTGAAAATGTTTCTTTTTTTTTTTTTTTTTAAGATCTAATAATTCTTCACAAAGTTGATAACCTTTTCTGTTGCTTTATTGATTTCAGCTTTTTTCTGAGCTGGTGCACAGGAGATTGTATGGAGACATAACGCAGGTGTGGCATCATCCGGGCCACATCTTCATCACAACAAATGATGGGCACAAGCTGTTTACTTTTGACTGTAAGCCAGTCACTCACCAGCATGTAAGTACGGCATTCTTTGGAATATAATATAATTATGTCTTACCGATATCCCTATGTGTGTGTTTGTATACTAAAAAGTCTACTATTTCTCATGTGGCAACACTGCGTTTGGCCTTCGTCTTGTTCAAACATCTAGCCAACTTATGGGAAGCTCATTTTGTAATAACCTCGAGATCTGAAAAGTACGGTAAGACTCCTACCAGTAAAGATGTGTTTGTTCTTCTTGTGTGAACGTACATCACACTTACTTTCATCTCAATGTAGGGAAAAGCCTGTGTATAGCATACCTATACACGTATCTAGTCTCAACAATCTGTGTCGTTCTAATTGTTTCAAGCATCAAGTACTTGGAAAGTGCGTGTACATTGTGTCAGAAGAGTCCAACGCTGACCGAAAGCCAACACCTGTCAGATGAATGACTGCTGACCAGCCAATATACAGTCTAGCATACATGCTCATTGTAAAATCAGCAGGATGCAGAACTCTTTTTGTTATGTACGAATTTCGCTATGTAGCATGTTTTAGATACAAAGAAAATACATCATGTTTTATGAAAAAATTTAGGACCTGAAAATCTGTTTGCTATGTGCGTACTGTACTGTGCTTTCTTCCCAGCTGTGCACTTTTCAGAACCACCAAGGAGAATACTCACTTTGAAGAGTGTTAAAAACACAAACATGTCTAACTTTCTTTGTCTAATCCATTTTCTGCAAACGTGTTACAAACTGTAATTATTCCTATCTAGGTGATGGGTAAATGTTTTCTCAGAAAGTGTCTATGGTATAGTTTGCAGCCACAGTCCTGACAAATCTGTCTGCCACAAAATTGCTGGTCACTGAAGTGTGAAGTGTTTTGTGTACAGTTCAGTTTGTCTTGGGACATCTCTATTGTGTAGTTATTCCTTGTGTCACTAAAGAGGAAAGTCCTGTCAGAGATGGGTGTTAAATTTGGAGAGCCTGCCTCCTTAAGAACGTAATAGTGTTGACAGGGGTGGGGCGTTACACCCGTACAATTACTTTTACCTAACTCTGCTCCTTTTTTCTGTTTCAGGCTTTTGACAGTGGCACCCTGGACCTGTCCAACATCCCCTCTCCCATCATCAACATCTTCATGGCTGCAGATAACATAGCAATCATTGTGAGTTGTTTTCTATTACATTATCAAAATTCCTCATGGTAGAACATCTTCTTAGATATAACTATCCCCTCTCCTCCCTCTCATAGACGTGTAAAGCATTTACATTCAGCATTTTCAATGTTACCAGTGCCCAACATACTTAACTACATGCCCGAATAAGAATCATTTTCTCATATTCTGGATTTTTTTAGTGCTGTCAACTTGAACCTGATTATCATATTATCATGTTTCAATTTCTTTTAATAATGTTATTGGTGAAGGATTCACTTGATATAGACAATCAGAATGGAAGTATTGTATGCTACATTTTATAACGAGAAGAGATTTTTTATGAAGTTGGGGATTATGATGGGTTAAAAAATGTTTCAGGAACCAGTTATTCAATTTTGTAAAAATTTTACCATATCATATCTTTGATCTTGTTTTCATCGGATTGTAAGAAGATAGTTCTATTATTGCGTCGATTTGTGATTTATTTCTTCTCTCTCTCCAAATCTCCAGGTGTGTAGATCCAGTCATACCTACTTGTTCAAATTTGAAAATGACTCCACGTGGTCCCGACTTGTTGAGTTAAACATCTCTTCGTCATCCGACCCATGTGAACTCATGAGTGCCACGTATGCCCCGAAGTCGAGGTCGTTAATCTGGTGTGAAAAACAACAGACATCAACTTCCCCTACAGAGTTGTCGGAGATGCCATCCTCGCCATACACGTACAGAGTGTGCAAGAAAACTTTTCCCGCAGGTTTGTTCCTCACTATCATCTGCCAGTACATTTTGTATGTGTTTGTGTGTGTGTATGAGTTTGTGTTTGTGTGTGTGTCACAATGTCTCACAATGTGCATTTTCATTCTTTTGATTGTCAGTTGAGTGATAGCTTTGCATTCTACAGCGCTCAGAGCCTTCTAGGGATTTGATGCTGTATAAATTCTTCTTCTTCTTCTCCTCCTCCTCCTCCTCCTCCTCCTCCTCCTCCTCCTTCTTCTTTTTCTTCGTCTTCTTCTTCTTATTATTATTATTATTAGTAGTAGTAGTAGTAGTAGTAGTAGTAGTAGTAGTAGTAGTAGTAGTAGTAGTAGTAGTAGTTTTATGATTACTATTATTATGCAAGAAAACATGTCCTGCAGGTTTGTCAAGTACCTTTGTTTATCTACTCATTCTCAGGAAATTTATATTAACCCATGTTACTTGACTAAGTTTCTCACATATCTTCTATCGAAGAAAAGAAAACCATGAATGTCTGACAAGTTGTGGCTTGCACTTTTTTATATAAGCCTTAGGTCCGCTAACAAAGTTCTAAAACGAATAATTTAGTAAAGAATAAACAGCATTGTGCTTCTCGTAGGTCTTCCTTAATTTCTTTCCCTATGTTGTTTTTGTCTGTCTGCCTCACTTTTTCAGAGCATTCACTGATCGCTGCTGTGTCAATGTGCTTATCTTTACTGGAACAAACTTGGAAACTGATAATGATCATGCTCTATTTCCTCAGGATTTGTGAACTTGAACTCATCCAAGGGGAAGGAATCTGACATCATCCTCCACAATTGCCCTCCGTTTGATCTGGAAACAATGACAGACGATGTTGTCTTCCTGACCACAAGGTTTGTTTTTGTTCATGTTATGACCGCGGTTATGATTATATTTAGCGGATTTGCGGGACGGTACTACAAACAAGAGGTCTCTGCTGCAATAGTTCAGGTTTGGATATCACTCTCACTCTGAGCTGTTCACTTTCTGTAGGCTAGTGACATTGAGGTAGGACCCTGCCAAAGTTACCAGCATCCTTAATTGTGGCAGTGGGGATGTAAAAGATTAACAATCTGAGAGTGCAATTGCCTCATATGAGTACACTTGTGTGAGTAAGTTGTGCTTCATTGTATGTCTAGTATTGAGTGGGAATGTATTGAATGCATTTCTGTGTTGATGCTGAATCTTTGCATCTTGATTCACCTTTCACCTTCACCTATCCCGTAGACCGGATGTCCATCGGGGTGCTTTTGAAGATTTGGCCACCAACTTCCTCCACTCCTTCCGGTCTTCAGCTTTCCTGAGCGTGTCTTTGAATTCCAGGCCTGTCCACTCCTTGATGTTGTCCTCGCAACTCTTCTTCGGTCTGCCTCTGCTCCTTTTTCCCTGGATGCTGCCTTAATATGGATCAATAAAACATATAAGTTTGGAAGTTTTACTTGGATGTAGTCACCTTCCTCATGGTCACATGCTGTATGTCTTCTCTATATGTCTGCTGCAGGTATAACAAAGACCAAGTGACAGTGTACGCGACGTTCAGCTGCAAGCACTATTCCCTGACCTTGTACATCGGCAACGAGACAGTGGACAAACCACTCTCCTCCTTCCTCGGACCCTCAGACTTCCAGGAGATGGCCATGACGCAACTCTCCACTCTGATCAAGGTCATTGTTATCATTGTGTGGCATCCTGGTGAAGTTAGTGGGCTCGTTCAAATTAGGAAATCGAAGAAACAAATGTTTTCTGCCTGTTGGGAATCTTATCAAATTAAAAAATTGGTATTTCCATTAAAAACACATATTTCCGTGTGTATTTATATGAAAAAATTTTATGAAAGGCACAAAAAATGTAAATTTGCAATTTCCAAGGCAATCTTTGGAAGTCACCAAACTTTAGCGTCTATTTTCTCGCTAATTTTACCTCTGACACCAGGCTATCCCCTCCTTTTTTAATCGCAAATATCTTTACATCTAGTCAAGACAGATAGGTATTTTTATATCAAAAGAAAGGATATTCCCTAGTCTGTTTAAGCCCTTTAAATTATTCTTGGTCTACCTTTGCCTCTTGTGCCTTCTATTTTTCTCATGAGAGCATGATGTTGAAGGGCTTTTTGTCAACTGGCTTATATAAAAGAATGAATTCAAAGAGTGTATATACGTACACATATTCATTCAGGTGTATGTTGTGTTAAGATGGAGGTATTGTAAAAAATCTAGAGATATATTATGTGGGAGAGGGTGCTGTAGAAATTATTTACATGATTATTATTTTATTACCATTATTATTATAAGTTTATTATTTTTATCATTATCATCATCATTATTATTTTTATTATTATTATCTTCTTGTCTGTAGCTGGAGCCGGGTGGGGGAGACCTGGGTGTCCAAACTGACCGCTCCAACAAGCAGGCGGCAGCTCTCTCTTCCTCGGGACAGCTGGAAATTTTTACATACAGTAAAGGTATAGTCAACCTTGCTTTACTGGCCACCTGTCCAAAATAATCACCTGTACAAACGACCTCTTTCAGCTTCCCCTGCTTGTATTTTTTTTTTCATCGTAATGACAATATCAAAGACGTCCAACTGTTTAAGACAACCACTTTCCTCCTTGACAAATAGGTGGCTGTGTTGGACAGTTTCAACTGTATGTACTGTCATCTGAGGGCATTTTCACATGTCTTCTACATATGCTGCGACGCTGTATTGTTCACATTTTAAAAATTTTAATGCGTCATTTTCACATTATTATGTCTTTTTCATATTTTTGATGTTTCATATTCACATTAATGTGTCTTATTCTCATGTTTAATGCGTCATATTCACATTTATAGTGTATCCTATTCTCATTTGTACTGTTCCCCTCTTCACCTTTTACTGTGTGCTAGTGCTAGGGTTAGCAAAAGTATCCTGTACAGAATGATGAAAGGTGCTGTGGTAGATTATACACTTTCCCCTTATGACTTTATGACTTGCGTGCTTCATGTGCTTTTATGTGGTTTACTCCTTCCATCCTATCAAATACTAGTGTCTGTCATCCTTTTCTCTCCTCCTTCTTTTCTTTGTATGTTAGTGTTAGTCTCTAGTGACATCACTATTCTTTGGTAGGCTACTTATATGATTTAAGGGTGGTGTAATATTCTTACTAAAACTTCAACTCCTCTCAATGTTTGTGCATTGTATTCTACAGTTCCTGGCGAGCCGAGAGCTTGGAAAATCACAAGGAATGTCGTTGATTTGTCGCGGGCCATGGAGAAACTTCCTGTGGTTGAGAAAAGGCAATGGTTTCTGTGTCGAGCTTGTCTGGGCCTGGTGTGCCAGGAAAAGCTATAGTAAGTACCTCAGTGATGCTAATCTTCCTCGGATCTGAGGAATTCCAGGTCTTTTAGCCTTCCCAGGAAATTTCTCAACTATCTGGCGTCCTACCGAGTCTCATAAAAGTCTGGGCGCCGATGATTTTCCTCCTTGTTAATTTTTTGTCATCAGCATCACTGGTACCTGGCTACCTGGAGGTGTCATCTCTGACTTAAAAGGTTGACGTGCAGTGACATGACGTGACGTTGCTTATGGTCACCAGCTGCCTTTATACATTCTGCGATACTTAAGCCATCCAGTGCGTTGATCTGGCCATTTTCTTGCTAATTTTATCTCTAGCACCATGTGACCCCTACCTCCTCCTTATATCACAGATATCTCAAATACCTTGATTTCTATTCAAAATAGATGAGTAATTTTTTTTTCATCCAAAGCAAGACAATTAAACAAGCTTTAAGATGAAACCAATAACTCCATATGCCCACTATTTGAGGAGTGCCCGATTAATAATAATAATAGATTGCATTTATATAGCGCTCTATCCCATACTAGTATAAGCTCTGAGCGCTTTACACCAATCACATAATCATTCACACAAGAAAAAATATTTCACAGAAACAAGAAAAACCAGTTTAACCACATAAAGAAGAACTTTCACAACCATACATTAGCTATACACAAAAGGACAGTGGAAAAAAAAATTCCATCTTGTGGTGACACATCTATCCCCCTTCCACAGCATCATCCCCTTAAAGGACCAGTCGGTGCACTGCGCGTACGACGGCCTAAGTTCCCCGCAAGATGTGATCACCAGCAACTCCCCGGCTTATCTGGCGTGGATCCTCACGTCGAGCAGCCTGGTCTTGCTTCAGGTACGTGGGAGTGTCACTCTCGTTGATTTTGCATAGAATGCACGGCTACTTGCCAGTAGGTAAAAAACATTCTTGATACTTTTCGGGGCCAGGGTACAGAAGTCAATTTATTGCTCTTGATGATCTTACTAATGCCAAAGAAAACTTATGAACTTCTTACTTATCATTATTATTGACACCATCACTTTTATGGTTGTAAGTATGAATATTATAAGGATTTGTTATTTATTTTTATTTACAATTATCATCACTGTTAGTAATATAACTATTATCTACTTTATTATTTTTATTATTATTTTTATCATTATTATTATTATTATTATTATTATTTTTATCATTATTATTATTATTATTATTATTATTATCATATCATATTATAGTTGTTATTATTATTATTATCATTATTATTACTATTATCTTTGCAGAGCTCAGACAGCAAGAAAAAGAAAGAGACAGCTGGGGAAAACTTGCCCGAGGATAATCTGCTGCAGACGGGCATCTTGCGTCTGGCTCATTTACATCAGGTTTGTTGTTGGTTGTCTCGATGTGCAGGCAGTGGCTCAGGCACACTTTATGTGTAGGAAGACTTGCTTCCACTTTGTTTTTGTTATATTCATGATACGATGTCAAGAAATTCTTTTCCCTGTCTGTATACATACACATACACTTGTATATGCACCTACAAAAACGTGAGTGCGCACCCAGGCACACACACAATACAAGCTAAAAAGATTGAAAAAATGTAAAATTCATATGAGGCATCATGACGAAATCAGGAACTCATTAAAATAATGAAATCAAAGAAAGCGACATTTTTTCACCCGTTTGGCAATTTTTATTGATTTTTCTTTTACTTTTTACTGAACATTGACTGTGTTATTTTGTCTGTGGCTGTGGGGGGTTTTTCTTTGAAGATGACCAGCATCTGTGATGTAGCGGTTATAGGCACTTTGCCATGCACACAGGAGACCCGAGTTCGATTCCTGAGTGGGGAGAAGTTTTATCAAGTATATTCAGTCTTTCTGCGGGAATGTTGTTTCCCTCACAGCCCGAGTTAGCCCTGGCAAGCAGGAGGCAGGGCGCCCGAGTTAGCCCTGGCATGCAGGAGGCAGGGTCGAAGCCCACATCCTCTTTAAATTGTGTCGATGAAGGCATAAAAAAGCCTACAGTACCTATATTTTTCTTTGAAAATATACAGTGCCCTATATTTTTCTTTGAGAATATACAGTGCCCTATATTTTTCTTTGAGAATATACAGTGCCCTATATTTTTCTTTGAGAATATACAGTGCCCTATATTTTTCTTTGAAAATATACAGTGCCCTATATTTTTCTTTGAGAATATACAGTGCCCTATATTTTTCTTTGAAAATATACAGTGCCCTATATTTTTCTTTGAGAATATACAGTGCAACTTTCACTTTGTTTTGAAACATGTCTGGCTGCTACAGTGCGGTTCTTCGTTTCTCTTTTCCTTCCAGCAAAGACTGGACGTTTATGACAGCGAGATGACTCAAGAGATACACAAGCTGAGAGAAACTTGGTCATCTGGCAACATGGCTCAGAACCATTCCCAGCTGGCTCAAACTGTTTGTGAGTTGACCTACTTGTTTTTTATTTAATCTAAGAAGGCACTTTACAAGAAATTTCCTCACTTCACCCCGGTGGGAATGGGTACCCAGCTACAGACAGCGAAAAATCTTGTCAGCTTGTTAGTGTTCGAGTGCTTAATGGGCTGCTTGCACTGTATGCTTCCCGGGAAGCTTGGAACGTTTTTGAATATTCTAGGGTCTGCTGGGGTAATAAACTAGCTACAATCGAGCAATCAAGGAAGTTGGTAACCATTTTACAAAGGGGGGGGGGGGGGGGAGGAGTAGGCGTCATATAGATCATTTTCTTTTGGTGGATGGGGGAGGGGGGGGGGATGGATCAAAAGTAAGACTTGGGTAGAAACTTGATTGATTGGTCACCTTTTACTGTACTGTTTTGTTTTATTTTGTTTTGCTCTCAATGGATGTTTTTGTTTTGAGCAGCCCCTTTGTTGGAGGAGTACTGGAAGCTGGAGAAACTGTCGCAGTCTTTGATGGACATGAAACAGGTACCGTACCACTTTGGTCTGCCTTTTGGTTGCTTTGGCAAATGCTTACATGTATGTGGGTGGTTGGCGGGTGCTCTTGTGTGGTTATGCTTCTTCTTTCCTATCAAACATCTATCGTCTTTGTCTCCCCTCCTTTTCGTGTTTGTTACTCTCTTGTAACACCTCTAATGTTCGGCACTTATATGACCTTATCGTGTTGCAAGTGCCGTAAAACTGTAACTAAAACTAAAAGCTTACATGTATTGAAAGCTTATCATTAGAGTTAATGAAACTGTAGACAGAGTGAGTGCAAAGAGATAGAGAGAGAAACCAAGAGAAATGAGGAGGGAGTGAAAGGATCACTGTTGGAACTTATGTTTCTGAGCACTGTCTTAGTAGAAATGTGCTATAAAAATATAATTATTTATTATTAGCAGTATTATTCTTGATGTGTGTGTGTGGGGGGGGGGGGGGGGGGGATGTCTCATTGGCCTCAAGCAGGGATGGACAGACTTTTTGGATCAGGGGCAAATTCAGTGGGGTCATAAACAGCAAAGGGCAACACATTTCCTCTGCCAGAAGTTTATATATGTGAGAATGTGTGTGGATCTGGGAGTTGTGTGCGCATGTGCCTGTGTGAGTGTGTATGCATGTGCGCGCATGTGTGAGTGTGTGTGTGTGTGTGTGTGTGTGCGTGCGTGCGTGCGTGCACTCACGATGTACTTATTCTTTCTTTTAAGTTGTCAGTTGTATTGAGTAATAGTTCTGCATTATACTGCACTTAAGAGCTTTCTAGGGATTATTAAACGCCATATAAACTCATCACCGTCACCAAGTGCCAGATCTGTGACAAACATCAGCCCTCATGGCTTGCCGTTCATTCCTTTGCTCAGTTGCTCTCTAAAATGCTTATTATTTTCCTGATCTTTCCCTGGCTCCTGTCTGTTTAGGCTTTCCATGCATGATGCTTTGGGTCTACCCCTGCTTATATATAAATTCTTCTTATTATTATTACTTATAATGAATTACTTGGCGCTCATATGACCTCATGCAGTTGCGAGTGCCGTAAAACCTCAACTAAAACTAAAACTGTTTTTACTATTATCCTCATCACTATTATTATCATTTTTTAAAAATTATTATTATGATGATGAAAAAGAAAAAAATTCTCACTAATGTTCCCCTGCACATTTCAGCCCAGCCCATCCTCTGAGGGAAGAAACACAGAAAAGTTTATCCAGGACCTCATGGCCAACGACGGGGAGGGGAAGACGGGACGGCACGCAAAGCTGGTCTGGCTCTCTCAAGTCTACCCTCAAGGTCTGCTGGACTACTTGTGTCAGGGAATCACCATCGACAAAGGTACATTAGTGAGTGGTTGGCAGGTGCTCTAGTGTGGTTACATGCTTACATGTATGTCGGTGGTTGGCGGGTGCTCTGGTGTGCTTATGCTTCTTCTTTCCTATAAATCATCTATCGTCCTGATCTCTCGTCCTTCTTTTTTGTGTTTGTTACTCTCTTGTAACACCTCCAATCTTCGGCACTTATATGACCTTATTGTGTTGCAAGTGCCGTAAAACTCTTACTAAAACAAACAAGTACATCAATGGTATCTGTTGCCAACGGTACATAACTGTGTCTGTGGTTTAGTGGTTAGGCGCTTGGCTGTCGTATGCAGGAGGCCCGAGTTTGATTCCTGAATGGGGAGAACATTTTATCGAGTATCTCAGTCTTTCTTCTGGGATGCTGTATATATCCCCGTCAGCTTGGGATGGCCCTGATGGGCAGGGTTGGAAGCCTGTCCCCTAGATATCTGAATTGTGTTAATGTTGGCGTAAACACACCTTCATTTAGTTTTTTGTTTTTTTTTATTTGGCAGCCTTTCCTTGCCTGACTTTTTATTTTGGTATTTAAGGCATAGCAGTAACTTATAAACTTATAATAAGTTTATAAACAGACCTTAATTCGCCTAGCAAAGCTCTTAGACCTAACACGTTCGTTCTTTCTTTTGTCACCAGATGAGCTCGTGGAGAGTGAGATAGCGTCGTGGCAGGCACTACTGGGTCAAGACGGAGGCGACCTCACCAACTTTGAGTTCGTCTGTCGTTTACTCTTCCTTCTCCACCCACACAAACTTGTGAGTCGTTCTTCTCCACCCGTGTCAGGTGTTATCCCTCAACTTACCACAACCAAAAATCTTGACATGGAAATTATTACACCATTGTTGCTAAAAAGCCAATATAAATAGAATGTTTGAAATCTCAATTTAGTACTTTAATAGTATATTGATTCCCAAATTTCCATTAAGAAACAAAATTAAGCAACAACAACAACAACAAAAGTTTGGTACAGATCTGGTCCCATAAGCATTCGCACTTTAAGTTTTATATAAACCAAAGGGCACTAGACAGTTGAGAAATTTAGGGTTTCGCCGGGTTTTAGGTTTAGAGAGGTTGTTCAATAAGAAGAAAAAATCAGGGGTTTTCTTTCTGTGAGTTTGCCGCTGTTTTCTGATCAGCGATGTCGGTTTAAGCAGACTTCATTTTAATTCGGATTGTTTTCAATTAAATTCCACTTAAACAAAAACCAGTTGAGAAGACTGACAATCATTTTTAAGACATGAGCTACGAGTCACATCACAAGTGGCAAATTGATGAAATGCTTTTATCTTACAAGAATAAAAAACAAAAAGGAGGAGACATGTATAAAACAGAGCGTTTAGAGCACGTATAACAAATGTTTACAAACATCAAATCCTGTTTATTGCTACTTCATATTGAGCTTTCTTCCTCAGTTCAATTTTGTGAAATGTGCCGAGTCGGCCAGCGAGCATAGCGTGGGAGTGTCAGCGTTTGTCCGGAAAAAACATTCAGTAAGTCGACTTATTGCTGTCAGCTAATTACCTCCATAGACGTAAATTGGGGGGTTCTTGTGGTCTAGAGGTTAAGTTGTTTGCCTCTTATTCAATAGGTGCCGGGTTCGAATCCGGATAGCGACGGGAAAATGTTCTTTTCTAAAATTTTCACCTTTCACATCCTTTCCTGCTCTCTAACAATGTTCTGTCATATATGCTTTCATCTCCACTTTCTGCCCCCAACCCCCCACCTCCTTTGCCCCCTCCTCTGGGCTCCTGACTCTTTCTGCAGCCTTTCTACTGCTACTCCTTGGCTTTTTCTTACTGCTATCTTTCAGCCACAGCCCTGATCTTATGGTAGGTAAGATCTAACACCTAGCCCTCTTAGATAAGGGCGAAAAGTCTCAGAGGTCCGGTGTGCAAGTTGTGGGCATTAAATATCCCTTTGTGGTCCAACATCGATAAGACTAGGCTTCGGTCGCCACCTAGGCAAAATTCCAAATTTCCTACCTACTGAAAAATGTTTAATGTGTCCCGTGCGTTCGTATGACCTTATGCACTTGCGAGCGCTGTAAAACACTGGCTTAAACTGTAATACCCTTGACCAGCCACTCATGGCCACTACTCTTTGCTCTCTCTATAAAAGTTTTGCTTTGCTGGTGCACACCATGAACGCTCAAATGAAGTGCAAAACCCCAATCTGGTTCTGGTCGAATGCACACACACCTTTCTCGCGTTGCGTTTCGTTTGGTTTCAAATTGCGTCAAGTGGTGTGCCCAATCAGGACCTCAGTGCTTTCTTGTCGTATCTCCATTTTTTTTAACATTGAAAATGTGACTTCTTCTTTAGCTCACTCTTTGTTATGAACTCTTTTCACTGTTATTAAAAATGGAGATACGACAAGAAAGCACTGAGGTCGCGCCATAGTGAACCCGGATTACACCAGGGTAAAGTCTTAAATAAAGGACAATCAGATTTTTCCTGAGGACTTGCAGATCGAATTCTGCACTTGTTTTTTAACAAACAGAGAGTTTACTTTTGTCCTTCAGGTACACAATCAAAACATGACCACACTATCATTGTGCAATTGTTACAGAGCTTGGCGCAAATTCCTTGGGTGCTCCATTAGCTCATGTGGCATCATACTTGACTTTGAAGCAGATGGCCCTGGTTTGAATCCCAGATTGGGCATTCCAGAACTCTAGTAATTTCTTTTTTTAGTTTTCAAGGTTCTCAACCCGTTTGGCTTGGTCCTATCAGAGACGATTGTTAACTTAAATTCGGAGGTCCCACCTCTTAAATAATCTAATAGTAATAGTGTGGATATTAACCTCACCCACTTGCTTACTCTTAAATTTGCATAACTTAATAGTGTTGATAGGGATGCTAAACCCAGACACTTACTTACTCTTAATCTTATATAACCTAATAGTGTTGATAGGGGCGTTAAACTTACCCACTTACTCTCCATTGCTTGGTGTTCCAGCTCATGTACTACAAGGCAGCCTGCGATTGTCTGCCCGAGACCAAGTCATCGTGTGATCCGCAAGCAGCCGAAGTGGCCAGGACTAAACTCATATTAGCCAGGTAGGACGAACACTTATATTGACCCGGTGGTTTTCTGAAACAAGAGCCACACTGGTTGTGGTCAGGCAGAAGCTCAAATGATATTGGGAAGGAAGTTTTTCTGAAACTACCTCTGCTAATTCTCTGAAAAGAAGACAATATTAACGAGCATCCGATATTGATCTGGAAGGGGAGTGTAAAATGTGTTACAGTCGAAATTGTCTAAGACGGCCTCACGTTGTCGAGGAGGAAAAGTGGTTGTGTTAGACAGGTGGGCGTCTTACACAGTGTCATTATAATGTTGAAAAAAAAAGTCGAGGGGGAAATTGGAAATGGCTGTTTGTCCAGGTGATTGTCTTGTACAGGTAGTCGGTTAAAACAGGTTGGATTGTATATATACGAGCTATTTACTCCAACCTTAGACAAACCATGCTACTAATGTTTACTTATATATTTGTACTTGTTACTTTTGTTTACTGTTGAGGGATGGCGCCAGTCGGTTAAAACAGATTGTACTGTACAAGCTATTTACTTCTTTAGACTAATCATGCTACTAATGTTTATTACATTTGTACTTGTTACTTTTGTTCACTGTCGACTGATGACTCGTCCATTCCCAGTGGGGCGGAGAACAGCGTGGAGCAAGCTCTGAAGGAACTCATGCGGCACCAGCTGTGGGCTGAGGCCGTGACCTTGCTGAAGGAGCAGTCGCACAACGAGGACACGCTGCCCACCTATCTGTACATCACGCTCAAGGCCATGGCTCAGGTCAGCTGGAAAAAATGTTTTAATTTCGGCGTTTTTACACCCCCATCGATACAATTTAGATCATGTAGGAGGCGAGTTTCCAAGCCTGCCTGTCAGGACCTTCCCCGGCTGAGAGGGATAAAACATCCTAGCAGAAGGACGGAAATACTTGATAAGAATTTCTCCCCATTTGGGAATTGAACCAGGGTCTCCTGCAAATGACAGTGAAGAGCATAACAGCTACACCCTAGACTTCGGTCTCAGGTCAATGAGGGCAGGTACTTTATAAATAGTCACAGTCAAAATTGTTTTGCAAGAATCAAAATAAAAAGGATCTTTTTTAGCTACCTCTCTAAATCAAAAACCCAGTTTAACCACACAAAAAAAACCCAGCTGTCTCGCAGATTTCAGTTTAAGCGGACTGCACTGTACATGTTTGTATTGGCCTGTAACAAGTCCTCATGTGTAATAAGAGGGGTATACTTTGACTCCAAAGTCGGACAATTTTTGTAGGTTGCATGTATAATATGTAAGGCAGCATGGTGAAATCAGGCGCTCGTCAAAATAATGACTCGGAGAAACAGGCATTTTTCCGCCAGTTTGGATATTTTTTTTCTCAAATTTTTAATTTTTGGCCTAAGCTCTTTTACATCCATATAAAAACACATTTCCATGTGAAATTTACTGAAAAACATTGGTTAAAGGCTCAAAATATTTCAGTTTTCAAAGACTCTTTAGCTATTGGAGTTACCAAACTTTAGCAGCAATTTTCTAGCTAATTTCACAACTGAAACCAGGCAACCTCACTTCCTTCAATCGCAAATATCATGAGTTCTATTCAAGATAAATGGATATTTATTTCATTAGAAGCAAGGCAAATAAATCAGCTTTCAGGTGATACCAATAACTCCACATGCCCAAAAATTGACGAGCGCCTGACTCCGCTGCGTCGTAACACACAAGTTCAAGGTGAATTTCTGACATGCTGGAGGGGCCTCAACACTTGTGAGATTGACTCATAATGTACTCTTTAAATGACGCATAACACATCACATACTCATTAGATATCATAAGAGCTTAGTATACAAATTAAATCTATGCAATTTTTTTTCAGGATGTGAAACACGCAGTCATTTTCACTGTCATTTACTAACAAACTTTTTTAAAAGTGACTATATGATGTGTAAGTATTACTGTTGCAACTGTTTGCTTTTAAGACTTTTTATCACGTTTTTCTTTAATTAAGTTTTTTTTTTTTTTCTCAGGGCCAGGTGCTGTCAGACTACGTGGGGGATCTTGTCTCCATCATGCCCTCGTGGAAAAGGTAAGAGACATGATGTATTATATATGAGAGACATTTAAAGAAAAAAATAGTATCTATATTTGATAATTTATTAATAAATTTTAAAAAACAGCATTATCTCAATCTCATATAAATTCTACTCATAGAATAAAGGCAGTGTGCTCTCTGTTCTGTGTGGTAAAATAGTCCACATATCTTTTAAAGAGCATGCCTATTTCATGTTGTATAAGCTGTCATTAAAATTTGGTGCTACTCTTTTGGTGCCTCAGTCATGGTTTGCTTTTGTCCTGTGCAAACATCCGTCTGAAGGAAACATTTGAGTATACTTTTAAAAGCAAGAACCTACTGGTATAAAATCATACGGTCATCATCAGTACGAGCTATTCAGTCATTGTCAAGTGTGTGATAATAACATAGTTTTGTATGTCCACCCAATATTTATTTGTGTGTGTGTGTGTGTGTGTGTGTGTGTTTGTGTGTGTGTGTGTGTGTGTGTGTGCATGCGCAAGAGAGAGAGAGAGAGAGTGTGAGTTTGTGTGTGAATGTGTTTGTGTGTGTTTTCGTGTTTGTGTGTGTGTGTGTGTGTACGAGAGAGAGAGAGAGAGTGTGTATGTGTGTGTGTGAATGTGTTTGTGTGTGTGTGTATAAGAGAAAGAGAGAGTATTTATGTGTGTGTGAATGAGTTTGTGAGTGTGTGAATGTGTTTGTGTGTGGACGAGTATGTTGGCATGTATGTTTTTACCATGCCTCAGCAGATCAATAAAATCTTATCTTATATTAACATCATTGACAGATATTGACAATTTTTCTGCTTTATTTCCCTCCCCAGTCTCGTTTCCTTCGCTGCCGTTGCTGCTCAGAACCCAGAAGTTCGCCAACAACAGTTGTCGCTGTCTGCGGCCAGCGTGTTTTCTCAAGGATCTACTAGCGTTCCCTTTGGATTGGTTAAACCTTTTCTCATCGATCTCATCGTCAAAATGGATGCACAACAGTAGAGACACAAAATGATGGTGTTGAATCGATCCTTGCAACCGGAAGAAAGACGAAAGATTACGATGGTATTAAGTCAATCCTTGTTAACCGGAAGAAAGATTATGACTTTTTTTGTTTTAAAACTGTTGTTGAAGTCAATCTGTTGGCGCTCAATAAGCTGTCCCCGTGGTTTTATGCACCCCGCATAATTTAGCAAAATTTGATCATTTTTTGCATAATTTCTGATTATTTTCCTTACTTTATCATTCTTTGTTAAAATTAACAGGATTGCATAATTTCACATTTTTGGGCTCAGTTTGCACGATTTCAGAATTTTTCTAGCATAAAACGACGGGGACAGAATATTATGTATTCCAGCTGATATCATGAAAGGGTTTTTGGTTTTGTCTGTATAAACAGGGTTCCCACTCCAAAGGGAAATCAGGAATTTCATTTTCAGCCGTAATGGTCATGAAAACGTAAGAATGGGTGAAAATGAACTCACCAAAAAGAACCCCTGGAGAAAGCTGGAAAAGTAGGCTGAGTCAGAGTGATCAAAGATAACACCTATCGGGGGGAAATTTTCTTCATGGCTCAGGTATTCCTGTGATCATCTAGCCGATTGATCTGTATAAATTAGATCGCCAATGCATGCTCATCATTACTTCTTCCTCTACGTCATCTTTTAGTTTTTAATAAGTTCACCGTGAAAATGGTCACAAAAGCCAGGAGTTAACAGAGGGGGTGGGGTGTTCTCTTTTTTTCTCCTTACTTAATGAGTAGGAATCCAGGGTTAAAGTTCAATTAGATACCCTACTACTAGCGGCAATATGTGGCTCCAGTGGCTAAGTGAGCAGTGAGTTCAGACTCAAGTAATGTAAAGCAAGTGTCAGTGACACAGAGTTTCGATGGGTGGTCACTGGAGTGTGTCCTTGAGCAAGACACGACAACCTAGGCTCAAAATACAGGGTGCTGCACAGTGGCGACCAGCAATGGCATGGTTGTGAACTTGTTCTGTACCTGTGTAATATTGTGTATTTATATATGTATTTGTGCATGTATTGATGTGTATGTATGTATGTATGTTTGCCAATGTGTATACCAAATTGCCCTTCTAGGATCAATAAAAGTGTAATTTATTATTATTTATTATTTTGTACAGTTTTAACGAGGGACATCTTGCTTGCCACAGTTGAGATGCGATAGAAATATGAAGAAAATTGTCGACTGAAAGAAAGCATATTGTTTGACTAAAGACGTAATCATTTGTTTCATAATCTTATCTCGATACCAAGTCCTTGCAGAAGTTGGCTTCAAATCAAAGGCATCCGGGGGGGGGGGGGTTTGAAAGTGTTATCTAGTGCTATGTACCAGTTTGGTTTTTATTACAAGTACTGCCCTGTGCACACTGCAAATCAAGTGGACATCTTACACAGTGTCATTTTAGTTTTTTTTTCAAAGCAAGGGAGGAAATGGGAAGTGGCTGTTTGTTCGTTTTTGTTTTAGTAGAGGTTTTACGGCGCTCGCAACTGCATAAGTATAAGGTCATATAAGTGCCAAGGGGTGGATGTCAACAGAGAAGTCCTTACACTTACAGGGAATCAGACTTTCTCTGCTCACCTCTCTTGCTTCAACAGCACAATGTCTGCTTCGACTATCAAGGCACCCCGGAAATAGCGGGTCACAATAGTGTGACATACATACTAAAGAAGTAGAGGAAAATGACGATAGTAAGGATTAGGAAAGAAAAAGCAGCAGTTCCCTGTTGTAGTTCAGGCACAGTTATGAACATGACATTGTTGGATCAGCCCATTTACAATTCTACTTTGCATTAGAACGAGAAATGTGTGCTCTTTGGGAATGGCCTTAAGACACTTCAGTCAGTGGCGCCGGGTTATGTTTGTTCAGGTGATTGTCTTCTCTAGGTGGCCATAAGACAGAGAGCAGGTTTGACTGTACTCTCGGGATGGCAAAGATGAACTTTGTGTTTCCTCCACATGTTTTGGCCAAGTTGTTAAGAAAACACATCTCATTTACATTTTGTTTTGTATTGCGTAAAAACAGTGATGACGAGGGCAATTTTTATAACTGCTTTTCTTGCATGTATATTTACTTGTATTTGTATAGAATTATTTGTTGTTTCCTTGGTTTTGGCCTACAGAATCCAGAAAAATGGTTGGGAAAGTGTGTCAAATGTTTCAACTGTTGCATTATTTATATTTGTAATTCAGTCTTTCAATTTAAAAAAAATGAGATACAATTAGCGACCTGTAGTTTTGTAGTCTTGTTTGAAAATAACAGTTGTTTCCTGGCATAATTTTCATGTTGTTGACAAGCTGTTCAAGTGTCCCAAGCCCACAAAGTAACATTAAAGAGAGAAAAAAAACATATTTTTAAAAAAGAAATTGTACCTATTTTATGTGGGGGGTTTTCTTTTTTCAACATAAATAATTTGAATTTTGACAAAATATTCCATGATCACATACACCCAATATTAGATCTAGAGATTAAGAAACTGCAATCTTTTCAAATGTCAAAATTTTGGGCTTTGTACATCTGAACAGCTGACTGACACGACACTGTTACTCAGTTCCTGTGTCAGGAAAAGTTCATCCCCAGGACAGGGACTGTTAGACTTTTGAGTACAGAAAAGCACATCACCACAATAACAGTTCACATTATAGAGCAGGGAAGAAGCAAAACAGACAGAAACAACAGAGAGACAGAAGAGAACTAGTCACTTTTAAGCTCAAGGGGGCTATCCGAAAAATGCTGTTTTGAGAAAATCAAAGGTAAAGTTTTTGCCCCTTGTTCAGTTTTTTTAAAAGGCAAGGAGAGTTTTCTCTATAACCAAATATACACACCAACGAAACCAAACTTCTCCTAGGTAGGGCAATGCCCACTTTTGGTGTAGGTCAAGATTTCTGGAAACCCCCGAAATCTGGGTTAGCCCGCTTATCCTTAATTAAAAGCGACCAATTATGACCTACCAGTGCCAGTGGTGCTCTCCAACCACCTGCAAGTACTGCCAGAAAATCTTTTTCTACATTACAGAGGCCCTGGGTACGGTGTAAGTTCGGTCACAGTTAGCTAGTGTCTCAAATTTAAAATTACTCTTCCTGCAGTGTTGAATGACATTCTGGGTTTCTACAACTCTAATTTTATTGTTACAGTAAGGTTTTACGGTGCTCGCAAGTGCAAAAGGTCATATGAGCGCCAATGGGGTGGATGTCAATAGAGAAGTCTATACGGGGAATCAGGCTTACTCTGCTCATCTCTCTAGCTTCAACAGCACAAAGTCTGCTTTGCCTATCAAGGCACCCCGGAAATAGCAGTTCACAAGAGAGAGACAAACATACAAAAGAAATAAGAGGAAAAAGGACGATAGTAAGGATGAGGAAAGAAAAAGCAGCATTTCCCCCATGTTGTTCCGGCACAGTATGAGCATGACAACTCTTGGCAATGAAAATCATATCATCTTGGAGGTAGGCTGGCTTCCAAACATGCCTGTAGGGAGGAGGGATAGTTTTTAGTTTTAGTAGAGGTTTTACGGCGCTCGCAACTGCATAAGGTCATATGAGCGCCAGAAGATTAAGGTGTTACAAGAGAGTAACAAACATAAAAAAGAAGAAGCGGAGAAAAGGAAGATAGATGTTTGATCTGATAGGAAAGAAGAAGCAAACCACACCAGAGCACCCGCCAACCACCCACAGGGAGGAGGGATAAGGAAGATAGATGTTTGATAGGAAAGAAGAAACAAACCATACCAGAGCACCCACCAATCACGCGCATGCTAAGACAAAACATATAGTAATTACTTGGAAGACACTGTGCTCGTAAGCTCTTCTCTTTCCCTTTTATTTAAAAAAGCACTCGTATACCGGCCTGTTCAAAACACATTCCGGCCTGTTCAAAACACATAAGTGCCTATTCAAAATAAAACATCTGGAAACATGAACATGGTTTTTGCAGAGTCAGAGTCAGCGCACACTACATGAACTTGAATGAGAAGGGGGGGGGAATGATATGGGGAATAACAATAAAAAAAAGAAATAAAACGTGAAATGACACATGCCAATTTCCTTTGAAAGAAAAGGCAAGAATATTATACATATATACAAACTCTCTAAGCATTTTTTGTTAAATCTTCACTACATGTTAAATCAATGACACAGCAAAATTTACCAGAACATTTCACAAGAAAAAACAATTACATAAAAAACAAAACAAAAGATAAAATGTCAATTTCAACTGCCTATATCAGGGCTTTAGTAACAAACCTATACTTATAATCAATATTTTCAGCTCTCACATAAAACAACTCTTGCAGACCAACACAACTCACGTGTTTATTTTAATTAGATTCATTTCTTTTTTTCTCCCTTTCTCTCTACTATATTCTTCTCTTTATTTCATTCTATTCCCCTCTTTCTTTCACTCAATTTTTCTCTCTTTTCTTCTCTCCCCTACACTTTGGCTCTAGTGAGAAGCTTAGACAAAATCAGTTCTAGTTCAACCATACCAAAACGATGTCATCAAACTCAAAACACTCTCCCTCTCTGCCCCCAATAATGTAGTGAAAGCCATGCTTTTCACAATACAACTGAGGTAAAAAAAAAAATTTAAAAAACCACCCCTTCAAGTTTGAGAGTGACAACATAACATAACAAATAAAAACCAGTAAAAACCCACAAATCTATCTCTTGTTGAAAACCAAGCAGCAACATCATGCAGCTTGAAAAAAAAAAATTTTTTATGAAGGTGTTTTTACACCCCCGTCGACACAATATGTACCATTTTGGGAGGCAGGCTGCCAACCTGGCTTGTCAGAACCAACCCGGACCGAGACCGAGATAATAAAAATTCTCCCCACTTGGGAAAAGAGTTCGGGTCTCCTCTATGCCTACACCACAGACGTCAGTTGCAATGGAAAAGCAGTTTGAAGGAAGTCTACAACACAATCAAAGAAAACTCCACAAAACAAAAAAACCCACAAAAACAAATGGCAAATTAGTCCTCCAAAGTAAATGGACTGACCTGACCTGTTTAGTTTTAATAAAAGTTTTACGGCACATGCAACACAATAAGGTCATAAAACTTTTAAGTGCCGAAGACTAGAGGTGTTACAAGAGAGCAGGGAAGAAAAAAAAGAAGAAGGGGGGGGGGGGGGGGGAGATAAACATGACAGATGTTTGATAGGAAAGAAGAAGCAAACCACACCAGAGCACCCGTCAGTCACCCACTTGACCTGACCTGTAATACCCAAAACAAACAAAAAAACCAAAACAAAACAACAAAAACTGGCGCTGTGGCCAAAATGGAAGGGTGCATCAATGATGAAGAACAAAAACAACGACCTGGAATGACATTTCACTTGCATAAATAATTTTAAAGCTTGCCTCGGACATGATGATAAAACCGACCAACATACAGACAGAACGTGACGACACAAGAGTGTGCTCACGCACACCACTAACAATCATTAACTTTTCCCCACTCCTCAGTCAATGATAACTGTATGACGTGCCCCCATCAGCAGTCTACATCATGTAGGGGGATGGTTCGTTGCTTTAAACACCACTTTTTCTCAATGACCTATTATATCGGCACGTGGTTTGACGAAAAACTAAGGCATAATATATTTCAACAGATACTTTGGTTCTCTCAGATTTTCAGCTTCCGACATATTAATTACTGGCAGCAACACTTGATAGCCCACTGTCAGGCAAAATAAGATTTTTACCATCTCTTTTCAGTGAAAAAAAACCCCATAGGAATCCACTTCACGCATCAAAACTTTGATCTGCAAAATGTCAATTCCTGTCCGTAAAATCGAAGGATGAAAAAAGTTAAACCGCCTCTGGACCATATATATAAATAAAAAAAACACAAAGTCAATACAATTGAAAACATTAACAATTAAGAACATTGTTAACAACTTAGAAAAAGATACCTTAATGACAAACAGTCCTGATAAACAAACTGGTCAATGTCTTTTCCCGTTTAATGTTCACTCATTTGCAAGAAACAGAGGAATTGGGGCCATGCATGACTGACGGGCAGGGGGGCGAGGGACAATGGTGCATAATATGAATAAAGATCAGCAGTTCATAGGAATCATAGGAAGAACAGTATAATAAACAGGAAAATACAAATGCATATCAGGTTACGAAATTTGACTCGGCATGCAAGTCTTACACACACACCAAGCGTGACGCTGATCACACACTCAATGCACACTGATCCCATACTTCTCCACACACGATGATCACACTCTCCTCCATACACGCTAATCATACACTCGACGCATGTTGAACGCATTCCTCCACACAGGCTAGTCACACACACCAAGCACGACACTTATTACACACTAAACGCACACACACTGGACACACGCAGATCACACACTCAACTCAATCTGATCGTAATCAGACAGAGGCAGGTCAACTGATCGGGTCAGTTTAGGATAGATACATCAGACAGGTTCTCTGGTGGTATACGCACAAGATCCATTTGTTTCCCATCCACAAAAAAGTGGTGTAGGACTTCATTTCCTTATCGTCTTGCAAATGATATAGCAGAAGACTACATTTTCCTATCATCTTGCAAAAAGTGTTGAACAAATCTTCATTTCTTTAAGGTCTTTCAAAAGGGATGGCAGAAGGCTACATAGATTTGTATGCCACCTCAAAAAATAAAGTGCAACAGAGGGCAGCAGTCCTTCACTGACTCATGAAGGGCTACATTCACTAACTGGCTCATGAAAGGCTACATTCAAAACCTCCATTTCAATCATCAAGACATTCTCTCACTACCACAAGCATCACATCAGACATCCACAAACCTTTCTCTCTCTTTTCACATTGAACACTGATATCCTAAAATCTATCTCTCTGTCTCTCTCTCTCTTTCTCATGCATCATAATATCACTCATTCAAAAATCTCTCTCTCACATGCATGACAATATAACACACCAAAAATCAACGGGAGTTTCCTCCAGTGTGCACACTCCACACCCCAATTCCAGCACACTTCCAGCAGTCACTCCAGAATATTTACACTACCACACAATCAATACAAGAACACCACAAGTGGGCTCTTCTGTCACCTCTAAAAGTAAAAGCAAGCGTTATTACGCCGCCATCAACACAATTTAAATAATTCAGGGGGAAGGCTTCCAACTCTGCCTGTCCGAGCGAAACCAGGCTGAGAGGGATACATCCCAGCAGAAAGACTGAAATACCCACCATAATAAATTTCTCCCCGCACTCAGGAATTGAACTCGGGCCTCCTGCATGCGACAGTGGAGAGCATAGCCTGCTACACCACAAACACCAGTTCTGTCACCTCCGTGTCAAAAACAAAGTTCGGCATCCCAGTTCTCCCCACCTGCAGCAGTCTGTGGCACCAACTGAACTATCATTGCTCCTTTCCTATCACGCATCCGTCGTCCCTACCTCTTCTCCTTCTTTCCTATCACCCATCTATCGTCTTTATCTCTCCTCCTACGTGGATGGTTGACTGGAATTATGGTGTAGTTTGCTCCTTCTTACTTCTTTCTCATCAAAAGCAAACATTATCGTCCTCATCTCTCCTTTTATTTGTATGTCATTACTCTCTAGTAACATTTCTAATCTTTGGCACTTATATGACCTATTTGTGCTGAAAGTCTGCAAGTGCCATAAAACCTAACTGGTAAAACTAACATTTCCTTCTAATAAAACTGGGCACAAAAATAACTGTACAATAACAGAATATCTTTTACGTAAGGTCTTCATTTTATGGAGGGTGGTTGGAGGATGCCATTGGTAGGTCCTTCTTTTCTCTCCTCTCCTCCCCCCGTTTTAGTCTGTCTTTTTCAACATCACTAAAGGACCGTTATTGACTGAGAGTACAGCTCTGTGAAACCCCACCTCAACAGACAAGCCAGTTGAGCAAGGCTGCTGTAAGCCTGTGGAATTTTCCTACAAGAGCTAAGCAGCTTCCACATACGTACTCACAGCACCAAAAAAAAACCTTCCATGAAAAACCATCTGTTGCAAAGTATCCAGCCAGTAGGACAGCAATTTAGACCTATTAGTACCGCACTTTCTGAGACACTTGAATAAACACAAGAACCTTGAACTGATAAAATTGAAGGCCAATGAGGCAGGGGTAAATCCACAGCAACTTACACAAAGCCTAAACAGATGGGTGAGGAGGAAACATGAGGATAATACAGCTTTTCTGAATGCATCCGAGCAAAGGAATGAATGGGGAACCATGACTGCTGATGTTTGTCGCAGATCTGACACTCAGTGATGATGAGTACCATACAGTTGTCAAACTATTTACATTTGGGTCTTCATTATGCGCATAAATTTCAGTGAAATCCCAACTGGTTAAAGGTGCTACAACAATCCCCACCTGCTTCCGTCACAAACACAAATAAAACTTTGTTATTGTTAGACAATGTCACCACTTCTCTGAAACCAGGAATGCCACTACGATTGTGTGAGAATACCTGAAAATTTATGAGGCTGCATTTGCAAACAAAAAGACACTTTATAGACACAACTAGTATGAAGTAAAACAGAAAACAAAATTCTTAGAATAATACCTGTTCTCCGGGAGAAATAAAAGAAATAGTGGGGAAAAGTAAAGTGCTTGCTTTCCCCCCAAATTTGTCACAAGAAATTACCAGCCTACATCACAAGTAGCATGGCGTTACTGCCTCTATCAGCACAAAACTCCATGGTACTTCCAGAGCTGAAGTGAAATTGACTCTGCAATTTCATGATAATTTTAACCTATACAGTAAAATCAATGCTTCTCAGGTAGCTGAGAATGTTTCAGAATTCCTATAAAGTCGGTTGGGGGGTGATGATAAACTGTAAAACGCTCACCATTACTATCACTATCATTAAACTGATGAGAACCAGCCAAACGATCAAGTCCCTTATAAACACAGGGTCACAACACAAAACCAACAGATATCGGACGGGACAGCTTCTGGATGAGCGAGTGACCACCCGTGGAGCGACCCCTGAACAAGACAAATTCACTCGTCTTCAATCCAAAAACTGATGCAGCATTGTTGCGATCAAAGAAGGCACACCAGTGTCTCAAATTATCTACTGCCTTATGTCTTATTGTCATACTGTACGTGCCATTGCAAAACATTTCTCCTGAAGACGCTGGCAACTAGCAATGTCCCACCATGTTAGAAATGAATTGTCACATTATGCTTTACGACATACCACACATTACACTACCAGCCAAATCTCCAAAACGAAGGATAAGCCCATCTTTCCTTGTCTTCCAATTTCTTTCATTTCAGCATTGCTCCGACTAAAACAGAATAAAAACACAAGCCTGTAACATTTGCCTGCTCAATAAACCCTCTGCACATTAACCAACATACTGTTTATCATCTTTTCTAACACATTCTGCCGAGAGCCACCAAGAGAGATGTAACCTTGGACAAAAGGAAGACCAAAGAGAATAAATGGCAGCAAACAGTGCCATCGAAGTGATTATTCCCGTCTACCCAGCAACAACATAAAGAAAGCCCACCCCTCCAATAAAAACTGCATCGTTTAGAACACTGTGGGTGAGTACTTACATCACACTCCAAGCCCTTTTCAACACAACTTGGGGCTGGCAATTTTTCCTCTGTTATTTGCATATCAATTCCTTTCATAGAAAGGCATACGCAAAAACAATATATATATATATATACGTAATATGCATTTAAAAACAAATCCAGATATTTAGAGACGACAGATTGCCTATCCCCAAGCAGTATTTCTTTGTTGCTGAGAAAAACCCATCAGATTTGATTTGTTGTTAAGATACATAAACCCTGAGAAGAGAGTAGTTTCAAACCGTTCAGTCCAGTCCTCGAGGCGTCACAGATACCAGGAGATATATATCTCGTATAATATATCTATATATACAATATTTTGTCAAATCCAGGAACAGAGTCGACCAAGGCGGCGTGGGCGGATAGCTACAGATACCGAGAGGCCACCAGATCCTCCACTGTGCCCGAGCTCCACGACATTAGCTGGTCCTACAAAAGGAAGAAAGAGAACAAAAGGGAAAGTTAGAGACCACCTTCAGCTAGCCTGCTCAAGCCGTGCTGCACTTTACGCTGAGTGAGACTGATCAATGCTTTACTTTTCTTTGGGGGGGGGGGGGGGGGGGAGTTCTAGTAAGAGTTTTACGGCACTAGCAACACAATAAGGTCATATAAGTGCCGAAGATTAGAGGTGTAACAAGAGAGTAACAAACCAACTGGTTTCTCAACATCCGATCAGAGACACCAAACACTGTAACATCAGATTCCATAACCACAATCACATCAGGTGCGACTGGTTTTTTGTGTAGTGTTTGTGATAAGTCAACAATGTCCTCTCTCTCAAATGTTCGATTGCCTAATCTGGGACAGTTTAAGTTTTAGTTGTAGTACGAGTTTTACGGCACTTGCACCACAATTAGGTCATATAAAAGCCGAAGATTAGAGGTGTTACAAGAGAGTAACAAACATAAAAAAAGAGGGAGGAGAGACAAGGACGATAGATGTTTGATAGGAAAAAAGGAGCAAACCACACCAGAACACCCACCAACCGCCCGCAATCTGGAACAGTTTGGGGAAATTCTGGACAGTTGACTAGTCTGCAAAAATTAGTTGGAGAATACAACAACTTGAGCTGACAATCAGGAGAAAAAAAAAACATCAACAAGGAAATTACCTGTGGCAGGTACAGGCACAGACTGCGCAGTTTGTAAACCATCACTTTGTTTTTGGTGGTCTGGGGAAAGAGAAAAAATTTTTATAATTAAAATGTTCATATAAATACAAAATCAAACTGATAATGGGAAAACCTTAGGTACCTGGATATCTATGATTACAGTGTGGTATATACCTTCAAAGACACTGAAATGAACGGGAATTTGTTAACACTTTGTCAACCTAATGTTTACCTTACTCCTGGATTCGGCACTTTCCTAGGAGCAAAGTGGCACTGACTGACAACAAGGACTCAAGGCAAAGAGGATGCTAAAGTTAGACATCTGCACGTGACTTAATGACATGGACTGTCCATCCAGGTCTGGCAGTTATTCTCCCCTTATACAACGGGATGGTTGGCAGTGAGTTGGGATAGCCGAAATTTTTAAAAATCAGAATCGGGGGTATTAGGAATGTTTTTTTCGTAAAATTTAATAAAAATCGTGACAATTCCGCAAACCTCATAATAATGGGCAGCCCTGGTGTTCTAGTCTGCTGGGATGTTGTATCCCTCTCAGCCGAGGTTGGCCACCTTCTAAATGATCTTCAGTTTTATTAAGAGTTTTACAGCACTTGCAACACAATAATAAAATATAAGTGCTAAAGATTAGAAGTGTTACAAGAGAGAAACAAACACAAAAAAGAAGGAAGAGAGGCAAGGACGATAAATGTTTGATAAGAAAAAAGGAGCAAACCACACTTGAGCACCCACCAACCACCAACCTAAATAATCTAAACTGTGCCAATGGGGACATAAAAACACATTTTAAAATATTAACTCAAAATAAAAATTAAAAATAAACATTATAAGTTCACAGCCATAAACCAAGGCATCAGTGCTTACTTGCAAATGATGCTTGTCCACAAACAAGAACACTGTCTGATCAGGGTTGGTGACGATAAGCCCATTCTTCTCCCGCACTGTCAGCAACCGCATCAGTTGTCGCTCGTAGTCGTCACTTCCAAAGGAATACTCGGCCTGAGAAAGATAAGTCCATTACTCAAGAGATATACAGGCCTAATCTCTTAAAGGTTCTGAGTGCTGTAAAATGCAGCATTATTAATCAACTTAACTGACAAATAAAAAGACAAAAAAAGCACATCGTGAGACCATTTAATAAGACACACACACACGCATGCACACACAAACACACACACCAACTCCCAGACACATACACATTTCACATACAAAATTTTAATGTATATTTGCCTTTCTGGAATCTAGACCTACATCTCGCGACCTCAGTGCTTTCTTGTCGCATCCTTATTTTTTTTCACATTGAAAATGTGACTTCTTCCTATGCTCACTCTTTGTTATGAACTGTTTCCACTGTTTAAAAAAAAGGGCGATACGACAAGAAAGCACTGCGGTCGCGATCTGCTGCTTTATCATCATCGATTATATTGGGTGCAAAACAACTTCTTCCAAATCACTTTCATTATCAGATTCACTGTCACCTGAGTCACTGACATCAACACTTATGTTCAACATTATAGTTGATGGGCTAACAATCACAGACTGAAGACAGTTGATAGCCACTGTAACAGTCAACAAAAACTTTCCAGTTTCACTTTTGCGAATGCTGCGTCTGGTTGATTCTAGTCACAAATAATAATTTGTGAGGCGTGCTGACAAAATGAGTTACTTCTCTCAATGCACAAAAGGAGATCAAATCGAAACTAGGGTCAAATTTGTAGATTTTCTTTTTATGCCATATACTTTTAGTACAACATGCCTTTTATTATTTCATACTTATAAATTGTAAAAACTTCACCTTTGAGAGAGATGTATCTATGAATTAACACCCCCCCCCCCCTCCCCCCCAAAAGAAAGTTTTCTTACACATAACGGAACGACTTTTAACACCAATGATTCAGGTCTTTTATTCTGAACTCTTTTACTAATCAAAACTCACACTCAAGGGCTTGAAAGGTGCCTCTTCTCCCTTCCAGCGTGAATACAAGTGGCATTGGATATTCTCTATGTCATTCCTGGGCCACAAGAAGAAATCCAGTTGACTTATACACCCAATAACATCCTGAAAAAAAAAAGCAACAACAGTTTAGCCATTTCACCTCTTTTTTTTACTAAACGACCAAAACACACAGCCAGATCCACAATTGCAATATGTGTAAATTTACTCTTCTGCATTTTCAAGGCACTTTATTTAAACTTAAATATGATGAAACACACTCTGACCACACAAACAGAAATGGCCAGGAATAAGCAAAACAAGACGACCCAGGAATATATTTTTTTTTTTTTTAAATAGTAGAGGGTTTTACGGTGCTCGCAACTGCATTTAAGGTTTTATGAGCGCCAAGGGGTGGGTGTCCACAGAGAAATCTTTACAGGGAATCAGGCTTACTGCTCACCTCTCTAGCTTCAACAGCACAAGGTCTGCTTCGACTATCAAAGCAACCCAAAATAACAGGTCACAAGAGAGTGACAAACATACAAAAGAAGTAGAGGAAAATGACAATAGTAAGGATCAGGAAAGAAAAGGCAGCAGTTCCCTGTTGTAGATCAGGCACAGTTATGAGCGTGACATGAATCAGCCCATTATTACAATTCTACTATGCTTGAACGAGAAATGTCCCCCCTTTGGGAATGGCCTAAAGACACATCAGTCAGTGGCACTGCCCCGGGGGGTACCCAGGAATAAGTAAAACAAGAACGTTCTATATTTTTTTAAAAGAACAATTCACATAATCCTGTAAACAGAAATCAGATCAACTAACAGAACTGCCAATTGCAAACTATGACAATGACACCCTCCAACCACCCATCCAAAACAACATAACTAACACCACAGTTCATCAATTACGAAAAAGAACAAGAAGCTACCAGTGTTCTTGCATTATAAAATGTAACTCCACGCATCTATTTATACCATAATAAGAAATTGCAATTTGCAACATGCCACTCAACAAACAGTGAAAGTAAGCAGGCAAGCTGAATACATAAAACATTGTAAACACACACACACAAATATCGAGACATTATAAGAAAAGTACAACAAACCCGTCTCATTGGCTGCCACCTGTGAGCATGAAACTGTACAACGTCTTTATCGATGAGCTCTCGAGAGCTTTCGTATGAGTAAGAGTCGTTCTGGAATAACAGAGACAAAAGAAACAAAACTATGACAAACCAACAGAGATATAACAAGATAAAATATTTATTTATATATTTACGCCTACTTCATGATTTTATAAATTCTATATTTTGAATTCCATGCTTTCCTAAAAAAGTTGAATGGTCTTCATATTACAAACTACAGCAGACTTTGAAACAAAATTCCTTACACAATGCATTGCAACCTCACTTAACATGAAATCTGCTTAACGCCACTAACAAATTCTCTGGCCCCATGAAGTTTGCCTTATTATCAGGATTTTACAGCATGTTATGCAGGAGCAAGCCGAAACATTCATGTCCGCTTTGGGAAAAAGATGGCATATTAATTATAGAAAAGACTGGACAGAATTATAAGATATTTTGCATTACACGAACTACAAAACAAGAATTGTACGATATTTGACAGGAGAACTGATTAAGGCCTAAAAAGAACACGATAAACGTGTTGAAGCTTGCGTTTTAAAAAAAAGGAGAAAAAATAGAAACGCATACCGCTTTCACTCATAGTGTCTGGGAAGATTGTAGCAATGCCAATGAAAATTTAATTTTTCGCTTTAGCCTGAGAAAGAGTTTTCAATTCTAAGAATTATGCTTTTTGAATTTTAAGAATCGGTTCATGAATAAAAAAGGTATGGGGTTGCAAAGGTCGGCAAAATATGGATGACCCACATGAAAATACTCCTAAAAGTGGACCACGCAGTAGCATTTATAATCTGTAAGAAAATCGACGATATATCTCAGTAATTAAATTGGAGTGAAGGAAAGAAACTGGTCTACCCAATGTGTTTTTGGGTGGAGAAATCATTTCTGCAGTCAGATTTACTAACAATTTCATAGTTATTTTGTTATAAACAAATTGTTCACATACATTTCGATTTTGCGAAAAAGGGGTGTCGGGATGAGAGCATTTTATTTATAAATAGCATCGTATCACAACATGGGATCTTTAAGAATATGTTGGAAGCATGACTAAATAATGGCAAAGCCTTCTTTGATGACTAGACCATGCCAAACATAAAATATAATTTAATTTAATCTAGCAAGCCGTACAATTTTTTAAAAACTTTTTCCCCGTTGAGACGCAAACACCCCGAGGCGAGATAAGCTTGCCTCGGAATATCCCCATTATGACATTACAGGGGAACAATGAACGGGAATAGTCATGCGGGGATTTGTAAGTCACATACATTTGCCTAGGGAGTGAGGGGAAAATGGCCAGATGCCGCGTGAAGCCGCTTTGGACAGGGGGGGTAGTGGTACATTTATGATAAATTCTAAACAACTACTTGACACAGAACGTTCAAATTTGAGGACACTATAGAGGAAAGATAGACCTCTTACCATCTTGACGTTGAATATCAAACTCCTTATAGTTTTCTGTGTGCCCGATACGAAAGTGTTTCCGACACCAACGGTATAGGTTAATTTATGTGTGTAGAAACTTCAACATCCACGTATATCATTAGTTTGCCCTATTTTCTGATTAGTTTGTTTGTTTGTTTAGTATAGGGTTTTACGGCGCTCGCAACTGCATAAGGTCATATGAGCGCGCGGGATACACCTAATACTTTTTCGTTGGTAGGAAATTTTGAATTTTGCCCGGGTGGCGGCCGAAGCCTACTCTTATCGATTTTAGACCACCAAGGGATCTTTAACGTGCGCAACTTGCACACGGGCCCTCCGAGATTTTTCGCCCTTGTCCGAGAAGGCTAGGTGTAGATCTTTCCTACCGGAAGATCAGGGGTGTGGCAGAAAGACAGCAGTTAGGAGGAGCCAGGGAGTAGCAGTAGAAAGGCTGCAGAAAGAGTCAGGAGCCCAGAGGAGGGGGCAAAGGGGGTGAGGGGGTGGGGGCAGAAAGTGGAAATGAAAGCAGACAACAGAACATTGTTAGAGATCAGGAAAGGATGTGAAAGGAGACAATTTTAGAGAAGAAAATTTTTTTTGGTCGCTACCCGGAATCGAACCCGGGACCTTTGAATGAGAGGCCAACACCTTAACCTCTAGGCCACGAGAGCCCCTCTGATTGGTGGCCAAGTATTATTCACATTGGTCCAGAAATAGCGCAGAACGAGTTTGAGAAAGTTAGTCACTTACGTTCCGACCCGATCCAAAAATTAACCCGCTAACGGGGACCCAAATTTCGCTGAATATGGAATTGAGCTGGGTATATTTGTGCATGGGTGTGTCTATGTGTGGGTGAGGGGGAGGGAGATGCTGTCGATACACTTTTAATTTTTCTTCAACAAAAATTCATCATTTCTTATGCAAACAAAAAAGCGCACGTGCAACTCCTGTACAGTAAAAAAAAAAAAAAATTATGACGAGAACTCTACCTTGACTCCTTGCAAAATGCTGTGTTCGTAGTTGTTTGTCATTACAGGTAGGACTTCTGCAACTTCAAACAGGGCACTTTTCTTTTTCTGAAAAAAAATGCGTTTTGATTAAAATATAATTATCAAAAGTGACAAAAGTGGCAGAAAACAAATCAAGATGACATATATATATTCTATATAATGTATACAGCTTGATTCATCAATGCAGCATTATATTTACCACTGTATATTATATTTCAAAGCTTAAAATTTCCAAGGCCCACACCCCACCTCTTTGTCTTTTTTATTGACACTATCATACAAAGACTCATTTTCAGGTGGCTCTTGTCGCCTAGAGGTTAAGGTGTTGGCCTCTCATTCAAAGGTCCCGGGTTCGAATCCCGGTAGCGGCTGAAAAATTTTCTTCTCTAAAATTGTCTCCTTTCACCTCCTTTCCTGCTCTCTAGCAATATTCTTTCGTCTGCTTTTGTCTCCTCTTTCTGCCCTCACCCCCTCACCTCCTTTGCCCCCTCCTCTGGGCTCGACTCTTTCTGCAACCTTTCTACTGCTACCCCTTGACTCCTTCTTACAGTTGTCTTTCTGCCACACCCCTGACCTTCTGGTAGGAAAGATCTACACCTAGCCTTCTCGGACAAGGGTGAAAAATCTCAGAGGGCCCATGTGCAAGTTGCGCACATTAAAGATCCCTTGGTGATCTAAAATCGATAAGAGTAGGCTTCGGCCGCCACCCGCGCAAAATTCGAAATTTCCTACAACTAAAAGTATTTATGTGTGTCCCGCGCGCTCATATGACCTTATGCAGTTGCGAGCGCCGTAAAACACCAAAAAAAAAAAAAACAAAAAAAAACTTGTTTTCACTGAGGGCATGTTACATTTCTGCTTCATGCATACTTCACATTTTTAAACCATCATAAAAGTACAAAATTTACAGAAAAACAATTACAAAGGGAAAAATGTTGGCCTACCTGAGCAAAGAGGCTGATCTAGTCTAGAGCCAGACACACCATGCTACTCTATTACAACCGTACTATAATTCATGCCATATAATATGATTATCTTCACCACTGACCACTCCCTGTAATTAAACTTAAAATTTATAGTGGTAAAATTTTTGCTCCTCTAGGCCTACTGCCCACCTGCTTCAAACAAAAAAATTAATTAGTTGAGAGCAATCAGCATCATGTCAAAAAAGCGTCACTTAGTATAGAGATCTAGATCTAGTAAGAGAGTAAACTAAAATAATAATTAGCTTGACCTTGAACAGACGAGATTCGCCTTTGCCTAGGACTCTCCCAAGCACTGTTCAAGGTTTTACAACCTGCGAGTGTGAGAAGTTTGACAACACAACCCTGCAAGCTACATAAAATTTATAAATGAGAGCTCAAACAAATAGAAACTAGAATCTTAGCATTAATAGCTCGTTAACTCAATTTACTTCTCTATAGCCTAGAGGACTTCCGTAACGAGCGACCACTATGAATCTATGTCTATGATGAAGAATCTATGTCTATGATGATCCGAGACAGAGCAGAATTGAGGGCTAGGGGGTAGGGGTAGGGGTAGGGGTAGGGGTAGGGTTAGGCCTCTTCTTTATCGTGTTTGATGGGGTGGTCGCTCATTACGGAAGTCCTTCCTTGATTTAGATTTAGATTCTAGGTACCCATCTGCAAATTGAACCTTCAGAATGTTTTAATAAGATTTGATTTCTATCCTCAAGTCAGTCCTACCTCATCTTTGAAGTGAAATGATATGTACATCTTGAAGTCAAACTGATCTGCAAGAGATTCCCTCTTCTTTCGTAGGTTGTTTCTCAATCTGCTTACAGCAGCATTTTTTCTTTCCACTGGATCTCCCATATTTTGTGTACTCAGAAAAGAATTAGCTCCAGATTACAAGAATTCCTTTTCAATCCTTGAGGCTGCACATGAGACTGCAATAAATATAAAACTTGTGACGTGAGACTTGTCGTTTGTCGGGACCAACTTCTGACTTCCGAAAGGCCGGGATCACCAGTGACACCAGGACATTGAGCAATTGATTATGCTTCCACGTACTAGTATTTACAACATTTCTATAAATATATTACCCTCCTAATTGTTACAGTCTTCCCTATGATGTGGTATCATTACAGTCACATGGGGTTTCACTGGGCAGCTCGAGCAAACCAGTGTTGGTTCTATGATGAGCCAAGCACACATACTCAGACACAACGGACCATTCAGAAAGGGTGGAAACCATTGTCACCGCTTTATTTCTAGATGTTTGGGGTGGTGTATTGCTCAGCAAATGCGGAACATGTAGACATGGCATGGTGACAAGTTCCCCTTGAAAACAATTCACCAGCAACTCCAATAAAATATGGTAGGAAGACGACTCAGTAGAGAAGTAGGCTGTTTCAGCTTTCCCACAATAACAAGATGGCGTAATCAATCGGATGTCGTAATCAAGAGGACATAACTCCTAATGACAACAAGCAATGCATGACTTTTCTACGACGCTTTGAGACTGCTCTCGTGAATCCAATGTTTACGTATCGTGTATAAGAATAGTAGCTTTTTAAATAAAAGAACTATACTCGTGAAAATCGCATTTTCTTTTTTCCTTCTTTTTAAAAAATATCCCCAAATGCAGCCTATAAGACGCGCTTGGAAAGTATGTCTTCTAGATCTAGATCTAAGTGCACATTGTACTTTTATTATTATAATTTTGTTGTTACAGTAGTCTCCGCCTAAGATCCCACCGCTTACGATACCGGTTCGCTTAAGATCCCGCTGTTTTAAGAAAACAGAATTTTTACAATACAAAAGTCAACCCTAAGATCCCGCTCTGATTCACTCTTAAAAAGGTCTACATTCAGCTAAGATCCCGCATTTCAGATTATAATTTGCGGAACAAAAACTCGGGCGGGCACAGCCGATCAACCAAGGGGGAAAAGTTGAGATAAAAAAAAAAAAAACTGTCCGTCGCGTCAAAGATCAGCCAACTATCGTGAATGTGATCACATACACGTTGTAAAACTCGATGAAGCGATGCAATGTTTGTCCCAGACGGGATCACACCGAGGTGTGAACTGACCGACACGTTTGTTTTCCCCACGTATCGCACTCACACCTGAGCTCTCCCCCTAAACTTACATCACTCGCTGGGTGGGTAGGGTCTAAACGACGTTCGCTCCAGGCGGGATCACATCGAATCGTGAACTCTTCCCCGACCATTGCAGCAGTTGTCTCTACTCCCGAATTTGCGAGACAGACTGAATTTTAATTGGTGTGTTCCACAGAATTCTACACTTATAGAACGGGAACTGTACCACGTGACCTGTGAGGAATTGAAGACCGAAAACAATGGCGTCTTGAGGGCACGATTTATCGTTTTCGGAAGTAACCCTATAGCTTTTAAAGCAATAGCGGCTTTTACAAACGAGTGAAAAGTGGAACATTTACTGTCCAGTTTGTAATTTTGAGTTACAGAATTCACTGTGCAACTAGAGATTGGAATTAAGGTTTTAAATTGTTGTGTTTTTGGGTGCAACAACAGAAACAGCAGACATAGAGAGTTTATAAATATAAGATCTACAGAACTGTGAAAAAAATCGTAACACGGATGGGATTGTTCACAGCACTTCTAGCTTCCCACACACATTTTGCATACGCATATGGCCTACGTAATTTTTTAGTAGCAAAACTTGTTACAAGAAATTTGTTTTACACTGAACATATTTTTTCACTAGATCTAGATTTAACTAATGTTCTCAAAACATGCGTTCAATAATTAACTTTATGTCGCCAGCAGAAGTAGAAAAAAGGACGGAATTGCTTTTAAAAGAGATTTAGATCTAGCTCCAGCTATTAACTTTTTAAAAATCTGTAGAAACCATTGACTGGGATTTTTTTTTTTATATTGGGCTTGTATTTATTAAAGAATTTTCTTTAAAGAAATTTCTACAATAATATAGAACCTATACATGTGTGCAAATGTTTGAAAAAAATACTCATCAGTTAAGACGAATTGATATAGATCTAAGTCATTATGTAAAAGTAGGAGAATCTAGACCTAGGTGTTTGATAGTTCAGTAGTCAGTAGCCTAGATATTTGATAATAAGTTGCGCATCAAATTTTTGACTGCATGCTACAGTAGTAGAGATAGCGTATTATTTTCATCCGAAACATTAATTTCCGCATCCATACACCTTTTTGGGCCTTTATAAGCACATGTAGTCCTACTTTAATTATGTTACTTTCATAATTGTTTTTGAAAGCATTTTCAATTCCTTTCACTTTCACTCCCCACGCGTGGGCTCATATAATTATGATTATAATTTAAGATTCCAAATCTGACGAATGTATTATTAAATAGCGTATAATGCTGAGTTAGCAAATGCATTGCAATGCGCACTATTATCAATTATTGAATTGTAACTAGACTTCAGTTTGATCCGTAACAAGAGACCACTTATTTTTTTATACGTGTTCATGAATGTGTGTTTGTTTACTGTGTGCGGGGATTAAAAATTAAAGATTAAAGATTCCAGATCTGACGAATGTACATTTGTATTTATAAAATAGCGTAATAGTGCTGGGTTAGCCGATGCCTTGCGATACACGCTTTTATCAATTAATTGAATTGTAACAGGACTTCGATTTGATCCGTAACAAGACAACACTTATTTTTTCTTATATGTTCAAAAATGTGTGTTTGTTTACTGTGTGCGGGGATTAAAAATTAAAGATTAAAGATTCCAGATCTGACGAATGTACATTTGTATTTATAAAATAGCGTAATAGTGCTGGGTTAGCCGATGCCTTGCGATACACGCTTTTATCAATTAATTGAATTGTAACAGGACTTCGATTTGATCCGTAACAAGACAACACTTATTTTTTCTTATACGTGTTCAAAAATGTGTGTTTGTTTACTGTGTGCGGGCATTAAAGATTCCAGGTCTGACGAATGTATTTATTAAATAGCATAGTCCTATAGGGCAGGGGGTGGCCAACGCATTGCGATACGCACTTATATCAATTAATCGAATTGAAACAGGACTTCAATTTGATCCGTAACATGAGACCACTTATTTTTTCTTATTCGTGTTCAAAAATATGTGTTTGTTTACTGTGTGCGGGGATTACAGGGGGACAAGCCTATCCCCTCGACATGTGATCCAGGGTATGGGGATCACATTTTCTCAAAATGCAGACAGCTCTGAAATCCTTGACCAGTGATCACTCGCCATGGAACTCTTTCTGTTGTGACTGTAGACACAAGTTTCTTCATTATCACATCTAAGTGAGCCTATCATTCATGCATGAGAAATCACACTCCCAACACACAGAAAATGACTTTGAACATAATATATTCAGGAAACATATGCCAGTTCCACTCTTGTTTACTTTGTTTTGCATTATTGGCTTTTATGTGTAAACCAATATTTTGAGGCCTTTTCTGCATTTTTGTGTTTTTGGCAGCATGTACAATAGGCCTATAATGTATTTTATGTGCAACCGACACATTCTCCAATCTCTTGTATTTGTTAGACTCGCGCATGCTTTAAACAAAACATGTTAATGTTAATGTTGTTGTATGTACACACTACTGATGCAAACACAGAAATGAATTTTTAAAGTGAGAAATAATACATTTCCTCAATATAAGCTCAATTTATTTATCTCTTTCTAGTAAATTGGAGAAAAGGCTTATATTGTTCTTTTTTGCTTGCTTTGGATGGCCGTAAGTTTAATGACAATATTATTGTAGTGAGCATGTTACTGTCAGCGTCCCCTTATCGTAGATCTAGTACTAATCAAGACTAGATCTATATCTAGATATTTTGCCAACAGAATTAATGTTCATAATTAGTGTTATTATCAAGTGTATTGTGATTGTGAAGATCTTTAATAGATCTAGATCTAGATATCTAGAGATCTAGATCTATCTTGATCTAGATCTAGATCTAGATCCCATCCCATCATTAAAAAAACCCAACAAACCAACAATACAAATACAAAAACATTGTAACATTGCCAATTATGACATATTGTAGGCAATAAAAATGTACTAGACTATTTCACTATATTTCCTCTTCGAAGAAAGTTTTAAAATACTGATGTAGGGTGTCTTTCAAGCCCTACTACTAGTATCAGCGTGCATAGCAACGCGAAGCCTCGCTGTGCGCGCAGCCAAAGGTGCCCTCAACCGGCCGCCATGTTTTAGTTTCAATTCCTCACAGCGAATCGGCGATCGCGAAGAGGGAGTTCCGCTTCTATAAGTGTAGAATTCTGTGGTGTGTTCACATCGAATGGTGTGTAACGACAAAGGCGGTTGGGGTGAGGGGGGGGGGGGGGACTCGGTCAGAGATGGCAAGCTATAAATTTTCGACAGGTAAAGGGGAGGGGCAGCTGGATAAGCGTAGATCTTGAGACTCATGATTGATAGGATAATTCGTGAAAATGGCACGCCTCATGCCACTATGCACTGTGATAGGTCATCAAGGGTAACCACTCTTTGCTCGCCTTATGTCATAAACCCACCAAGGGGTCACGTCAGTTCATTTTAGAGTGGATGGAGACCATTTTACCGATTGTGAGCCTTAACATGGATCCCCATAGATTCTTCCCTGGGTTCGTCGGCTAAGATCCCGCATTTCTTGGCTCCCGAGCACCGGGATCTTAGGTGGAGACTACTGTATTAGATATTACACTGCGACCATTACAACAGATCAATTAAGAGACGGGCTGCTTCGACCCCAGCCGTTATATTATATAGGGCCAGCTTCTTTCTACCTCTCTTATTCTTTTTCCTCTTTCTACTCCACTCATCTCTCTCTCTCTCTCTCTCTCTCTCTCTCTCTCTCTCTCTCTCTCTCTCTCTCTCTCTCTCTCTCTCTCTCTCTCTCTCTCTCTAGGCCTGTAGCCTATATATACCCACTTCTCTATATTCTCTCCCCTCCTCCCTCTCTCTCTCTCACACACATCACACACACACACACACACACACACACACACACACACACACACACACACACACACACACACACACACACAAACAAGCACACAGACACCGTCATGCTAAGTCTGGAACAGACATTGGCGATCACAGCTCTCCTCTGAGCCCAGTGTAGTAGATCTGGTGATGGGTCTCATTATTATTTCCGTATCTTCAGAATAAAATAATACATGTTGCAATATCTTTTACAACTCTACGCTAGGGCTGTTGTTGTTTTGTTGTCTGTTGTTGTTGTTGTTTGGTGTGTTTGTTTGTGGGTTGTTGTTTTTGTGTTGTTGTTGTTTTTTGTTTTTTTTGGGGGGGGGTATGAGAGTTTATTTTTCGAGCGCTCTTCTTTTCGCGCTTTGTCTACTTCGTTTTTCGCAAACGTTTTTGAATTTGCTGCTTATTGGGTGGCCCTGTGTCATGTAGGCTATGTAAAGTCGGTATTGTCTAAGAAAGCCTCCCGTTATCAAAAGAAAAATGTCCTCTCAGATCTCTTGAAACTGCTATACAGCAGGGTGTAGGTGACAGTGTAAAAAGCATGCATACCTAAATGAAGATCGCATCATCGCGGTAGACCGTTAAGTGGACCGGCACCGACTTAGGCATATTTTATTACAAGCAATAACAAAATCGTTTCTTTTTCTTTATTGTGGCGGGGATCAAGGACTAGTGATGGGTCTCATTTAAATATTAAGAAATGCCTAAGAGTGTCACGTACACAGCTTCTCAGTCTCCAAATCCAGCCAAGCGGGTGTCCCCAGGTGTTTTCAACGACAAGGCTCTGGCGAATGGCGAGTTGTTGGCGCCAACAAACCAACCCTCAACTCCGTTTCCTGGAGGGATCGAAACAACAGGATGGGAGCAGACCCCACCTATGAGTGGTAGACGCTATAATGCTCATCACCAACTCACCCCTACTCTTCCTAGAGTCGGTGTTTAATCTGCCTAACACCTCTACTACTCTTTATATCAACACACCCTCTGAGGCTGAGAAGAAACCAGCCAGTTTGAAAATGTATGGGTGCAAGGACGGATCGAGCAGAATGCCTGCCTTGCCTTATGGCCTTATACACAACCCCCAAAGAAATCGGTGGCTCGTCCCTGATGTAGATCTATCAGTTATTTTTCGCACTGTTGTGCCAGCTGACAGCGAGAACAGTGAGGTCTTGTTCACGGCTGTTTACGGTTCACAGCTAACCGCTATGTCGGCATGAAGATCAAAACGGGCTTTGACTGGGAACATTTTGCGGTTCGTTTTTACTCCGACCAGACTGGAGTGCGAAAAATCGCACCCAACTGGCAACTGGTAGGCCTGCTTGTATTTCTTCCATAGCTGATATAAACCACTAGGCCCACTCTCTATTCAGATTTCTTCATACATTATGGTATGTGTCTTGTATTGGGAATGGCATATGGTCATGTATCAAGATCGTGTGGCCTATCCAAGACCATTCTTCAGGGAACTGTGCAGGGGGGAGGGGGGGGGGGAGAAGGAGGGGAAGAGGAAAAAAGAGGCGGACTGACAACATTGCGGGCGGAGTGGACAGGGCAAAATAATACACGTATCCTTCACCCAAACTCAGAAGTTCGCAAAAAGACGTGAAAAGTGGAGGCACCTGGTGGGTTTTGGAGTCTTGTGAGGGGTGCCCATTGGGAGATCGGGTCTGGTCGGGGCGGTTTGCTCGCCAGATTGAGGATGAAAAGCGGCTATCGTGGCACAAGCAGATCGCGCCCGACTAGTCGACTCAAAATCAATTCGTTTGCCATGGTTGATCGCCCCACTCGTCGTCTGAAAACAAACGCGTTTGTGTGTGAGTCGGCGAGTCGAGCGTGATCGGCTTATGTGCCACGACAGCCGCGTTGCGCCCTCAATCTGGCTAGAAACCGCCCCGACCAGACCCGAGCCCCCAATGGGCACCCTGTGTTAAATGAGGACTGGGATTTGTTCGCACGTCTGTGTCAAAGTAAAGCTGCTCCGCTGCTCCGCTGCTCCGCTGTGGCATCGCGGTTTCAGCATCTAGTGCGCGTAGCGAACTATACATCATGTATCAGTGGCACCATGGTGTGGTTGCTAGACTGCTTGGCCTTAAAAGCAAGGAGGTTACAGTATGTTTTAAGCTCCTTGCTTGAAAGCCAAGTGTAGTGTGGTGGGGAATTAAATGGTGTGTTTTAGAAAAGTAAAAGCCGATAAAATAGCAGGAAATGGGTGGGGGGAGGGGCGTGCGCGCAAACACACACACACACACAGACAATATTATGTATAAAGACAATAAAAAGCAGAGATATCTTTAGAACAGTATTCACATTTTTTCACTCTCTTGAAAAGTGTGAAAGAAAAAGAGGAGGAGGAGGAGAGGTAATGATTCAGGCCCAGTAAATACCATGTATATTCCTCAATTTTATATGATGAAATTCATTTGCTATATACACATCAGGTATATAATTATATTACTATACTCTAACAGTAACTGTGTTACTGGTTTCTTACAAATGTTTATCAGGCACAGATCTTCTGATTTTGATGATGAGAGTAAGTCAGCCCACAGTACTTTTATACTGTATTATTAATTAATAGTGCATGCTAGCTCCTGGTTTCTATCGTGGAACAGCATTTCAACCTCGGCAATGGTTTTTTGCCGTTGGTACCGGGTACTTCTTCTGACTAGACGCTGTATTTCTTTTTTTTGTGTGTGTTGTTCTCATCAGTCATAAATATCTGCTTGCACTTTTTACAATTGTGTAGTCGACTACGGAAGGGTTGTTGTCATCAGGGGAATGAAAAACAGATCAACTCATCTGAAGTTCAACTTAACCGTTGGGAACTGTAAAGAAGAAGAGATGATGGGACCTGAGAAAAAAATAAACCTAATTGATGATTAACTCAAGCAAGTTCAACACAAGCAGAGTCGACTGCATATATATGTTCATTTTTTTCTGAACGTGTCGGAGGGTATAAAGCAACTTGTAGCTTGAAACGTGTCTTTTTCATAATGGAAATCATGCTAATGTAGGCATTTTGTTAACTTACTTCAGCAAAGCAGAGAATAGGCCTGCCGTTTGTAAGTTGTAAGAGTTAAGGAAGAGGAAAGTTTCTCCATGAGAAACAGTATGCTAGAGGGTCAGTGAACAGGCAACAGAAGGCCGCCAAATGTGAGAACTTTGTGGCTGACCTCTGACATGAAAAACAATTTTAAAATTATTTTTTATGTAGGTATATTACGCCCCTGATGACCCAAAGTAGATCATTTAGGAGATGGGTTTCGATCCTACCAGTTAGGGCCAACCTGAGCAGAGAGGGGTACAACATCCCACCACAAGGACTGAGATACTCAATAAAAGTTTTTCCTTCTAGGGAATTGAACTTGGGTCTTGTGCATGCGACTGCGAAGCACTTAAGTACTACAACACAGCCACCAGTATGGCCTCTGAGTGTTAAGTATAGTACCGTTAAGGCATACAAAAAGAAGAAAATATTCCTGAAAAGCAAAATAAAAAGAAGAAAATAGTTTGTCTTTTCACAATAGTTTTTATTCATCAAAGGCAGTATCGGGTATCATATAATCTAAAATTCCCTTTCTAATAACTTTTTTGCCTCACATATAATAGTGGTTAGACACGTGTCAAAATCATGGTGACAGCACAAAGTTAGAAATAACTTATATTAAGGCAATGTAGGGTGAAGCTTCACACTACATCTGAAGACTTTAGTAAAGTAGAAATCTGTATTCTACATTTTTAGAGCAGTTCTTTTATTTCATAAAGGCTATCTTCTTGAAAGACCAGACATACTTTGCAATTTCAGAATAGTGTTTCATTGCAACAAAATCTACTTCTAGAGTTGACATTGGAAATTTGAGAATGGTACAACCGGTCACTTGCTTCTAAATCTAGGATAAGACTTATTTGCTTCCCTCCCAGGCCATACTACATACACTACGCAAAAACTATCACTCATCATATATTTGGGCTTTCTCATATTGTCACACATGACATACCATTCTTTGTAAGAAAACCAATCTCAATCACACACCAGCATAACTTCATTAATCTCCATCACACATACAAAATACAGAGACATTCTTTCGTACTGTTTTCGTTTTAGTAAGTGTTTTACGCCACTTCCACACAAGAAGGTCATATAAGTGCCGAAGATTAGAGGTGTTACAAGAGAGTAACAAACACAAAAAAAGAAGGAGGGGAGATAAAGACGATAGATGTTTGATAGGAAAGAAGAAGCAAGCCACACCAGAGCACCCGCCAATCACCCACATATTGTTTTCAACTTCCAAAATATAAACAAAAAGAAAGAAAACTGTCCAGAAAACATAATATAGATGTACTCTTTAATGATGCATAGCTTGTCCACTGACCACAACTTTATGCAAGGACACAAAGTGGTCAAAACCAGACTCAATAACAATCCGTAGGCTGTGAGCTCGCTTTTCTCCTAACTGAATTTCTTCCTGCTGTAACTGGGAATCTGTCTCTTCCAGCTCTGTATAGAAAACACAGAAAATGTATAAAATCACTAAAAGTGGGCGAATTAACAAAATTTACTTTATACAATTGTCATAATTTTTTCTTTCTATGGGAGGGCATTGTTTGATTTCTATGCATGCAATAATACAAATGTCATTGAAAAAAGAAGTAAAAAATATTTTTATTCCCCCCCCCCCCCTTACCTTCTTGCAAAAAAAAAAAAGAAAAGATTAACAAATGTAGTCAAAGTGGGATGCAGAAATCTGTTACAAATGTGTATGAATTTCCCAGGATGTTCGTGTCTTAAATACAAAAAATATTATACATGAAAATGTAGAAGTAGAAGAAAATTTTGGGAACTCAAAATCTATTTGATATGTTCCTGTTCGCTATGTGCATGTTAGACTGAACAAATTTTAAAGTACGTCTAATTAAAGTAGGACGTCAACAACCAAAGACATTGTGGCCATTTCCGAGGATGAGATTTTCAGTCGTTCAAATCAACAATATGAACGTTCTCTAGGCTTGACATTTAAGATAAAGTGTGGAGCTCTAAACTTCACCTGTGATTTGTTCTATCCAGCAATCCACTACACAAAGAGCCAAGATGACAAAAAAGGGAGTAAAAAATAAAAATGCAGATGAAGATGTTGGCCTATATTTTTTACTATACTTCAGTGTCAGAGGTCAAGTTGGTGAGAAAATGGGCACCAAATTTTGTGACTTCCAAAACTTGAATGTCCTAGGAAACTGCAAATTTATGTAATATTTTGTGCCTTTCATATATGTATAGCCTACGTTTTTTGGTAAAATCTACACAGAAGGGCATTTCTAAATTGATATAAAAGGTGTTGAGGCCCCTCCTCACCAAAAAAACCCAACAACAAACAAACAAAAAAATAACAACAAAACAAGCAACCAAAACTAAACCAAAAAATGAGATAAAAAAAATTTCCCAACAGATGGAAAAATGTTGTCTCTTTGATTTCATTATTTGGATGATCCCCTATGATCACTATGATGCCACACATTTGGACCATTTAAGTAGGCAGGCTTTGATGAGAGGGATAAAATATCCTAGTAGAGAGACTGAAATACTTTTAATGAAATTCTCCTCTTAGCGGGAGGAGCGACCCTCAAGGTTCATTTTCTGTGTTCGTTGCCCAAGATCAAATCTAAGTACTTACATATATAAATTAGGCATGGAAATTTCTCTTAATACATACTTTTATTTTTGCATAGCTACAGCGGTTGCTATGGAAATGGTTGCCATCTTGAAAATAAACAATGAATTTCAAATCCCTAGGGCTTTCTTATCTACTGACCAAATTTTCAAAATTTGGTAAGAGTATACCTGAACTAGATCTAGTCCCTATCAACGTGACAGCAAGTTTTTTTTCAACAAGTGCTGAAAAACAAAAGAGAATTTTCCAAATGTATAACCTTTTCAAAATTTTAGTCGAGTAATCGATTACCATTGGAAAAGTGTTATTTTTTTTCGCAAATATCTCTGTTACATTGATGGCAGCCTTGTCATCTATGTTTCCTGAAAGTTTCATGTCAAAAGGATGACAAATAGGAAGGAGTAGGGGAATAAATGTAACAACAAAAAAATGACATTTTGAGAAAAACAACAATTATTGTGAAAATTCACTATATTTTAACCCACCCTCATATTTTCAAGGGCAATTTATGATGAGAATAAAGACTTTCTCAATTGTCTCCTTGATGATTTTAGACAAAGAACTGGTTGATCTAAAAAAAAACCCAACCCAGCTAACATCTCAGTTTGCAAAGCACTTGACCCAAAATCGGCCAAACTGGGGGTCGCTCTTCCCATTAACCAATACGCCTGTCTGGGGAGTGAATTCCATTTACAGTCACTAGGGGGCAAGTTTGAGTCGAAGAAAGGAACAGGAGAAAGATAAAACCTCTACACCACAGACGGTGGCCTACGGGTATTGAGAATGATGAAATGATAATAAACAATAAAGGTGCCAAAACTAAGTAGTACATGGTAAACAATTTCAGTCTGTAAACACCGTCACCACACTTACCAGTCTCAGCAATTGTATCATACTTGTTAGAGTCCTCCGTTTCTGACGCCTCCAACTTTAATTTTTTAACTGAAAAAAAAAAGAAGATGTAATAACACCATAGAAGTTTCTACACTTTTTACAGTTCCTTGAACAAAATGGCAGTACAGGATTAGGAGTACCAGTACATGTCTACTGCGCATCTCCGCACCAATGGTCACAAATGGAGGTTGCAGAAATTTACCTTGTCAATAACCTCTCATTCAAAGATCACCCTTTATTTCTTTTTAACTGGTTCACAGACAAATACTCTGATCATCATCAAAGAATGCCAACCCATATTCTTTACCGCTCTATTATTCTTAGTGTGATGGTGTTTCTGAGGGAATTTCTTGCTCAGTTTGTAAGTGTGGAGGAGTCACATACTATCAAGCCCATTGTCGCTAGAGTACATGGAACAACATTGCACGATAAGATGAAGATTTATATTCATTTCCACTGTACAAAATTAATATTGCACTTTTACAAGCTTCCATACCATAAAAAACTCATAATAATTATGTATTATATCAGCACCAGATCAAGAGAATATATCTCTCTGTTTCTCTCTGTTTCTCTCTCTCTCTCTCTCTCTCTCTCTCTCTCTCTCTCTCTCTCTCTCTCTATCTTTCATCTGTCTTTCTCCCCTTTCACGCATGAATGTACAGCATGAAATTATAGTGTAAAAATAAATAATTCAGAAACTAATATTGTTGTTGAGGTCAAACACCCATCAAGTTGCAAATTAGGTAATTTTGAAGCTAGAGCACAGATCCAAGGATCAGAAAACAATTCAGACCCCTTTTGGATTGAATTTTGAACTTCCACATGAAAATCACTTTAGCTGAATGCTTACTTTACTTAGACTGTCATACAGAAGCGATAGATTGGCAATAGCTACTGGACACTTTAATTAATAAAAACTGAAAACCTACCATTGTATGAGCTTATGTGTACATTGGTTATCCTCATCAAAGTCTGAAATTTGATGACAACTTCTTGAGGAAACATCCCAGTTGTAGACCAGAAGGTTTCTGCATTCCTGTAATTTGACATAAAAGAAAAAATTCATAGAAAGCAACATTTACAACAATGTACCCTTATAATGAACATGGTTTTTGTTCAAAATAGACTAAAGTCTAGTATGCACACAGCGAGCGAAATTTTTTTCGTTATAAATTAATGAATTTCAAGCAATCAAGGGATGTAAACAAAAGATGAACAATTGTGTCAAAATTTTATGAATGAATATAGTCCTCTATGCATGACAACATGTATGTTGGATTCATAGTTTTGCTTTGATCTTGATATGGTGGGTTTTAGTTCTAGTTAGTTCCACGTGTACAAATGAGCTGGTGTATTACAAACCGTAACCATAATTACCCAATATAATGCAATCCTTAAGTATTATAGATCCTTAAACCTGTCTAAGCTATCAAAGTGGCCGGACAAGGCCTTTTAATTTTATTAGCCACATCACTGGTGTGGGGAATCATGCAGCATTTTCATTGATAATAGTTAATTTATCTAGTTAAAGATTCATCAGAAAAAAAAAACGTGTTCAGTGGAGTCCACTTATAACGAGTCCTGAAATAACAAGAAGTCTGTTATAAAGATACTATTCTAAAACCCTGTTTTTGTCCCTTCTTTTTCTTTGTAAATAAAATACTGCAATAGCGCAATCAGACAAACACGCGAGTCGGTTATAGCGGAATATTGCTGCTGCTGTGCGCAACGCATAGGCCAATTATACATAATGTAAAACCTCGCAAGTAGAGAAACTTGTTGATGAACTAGCGAAACAAAAAATGGGAGATCCCATGTGTGTCAACAAAGAAGGCCGGAGTGAATGAGTGGGGAGGGCGTGGCATGCACAGACAAGCAGAATGCATCGCATGATAGGCCAGCCTATAGTGCAGTCAAAAATTTGTTGCACAACTTACTGTCAAATATCTCCTTAACTATTGAACATAAACTCTTCATCTTTTGCACAGTGACTTGTATCAATTTGGCTTAACAGATCAATGTTTTTGTAAAGACCTGTCCTGTTAGCAGTATTTTAGAAAATTCCTTAACAAATACTAATAAAAAATCCTAGTGGGTGGTTTCTACTGATTTTGAAAGGTTTACAGGTGGGACGATATCGTTTTTAAAAACAAGTCCGTCATTTTTTTCTAATCGCGAGATTATCTTTATTGAACGCACGTTTTGAGAACTTTTAGTGCAAAAAAGTGTTCACTATAAAATTAATTTCTTGTAACTAGTTTTACCACTAAAACTAAAAAGTACCATTGGTGAGCTGTGACGTAACCCATATGCCTCTATACAAAATGTGTGTGAGAAACTGGAAAAGCTGTGAACAATTCCATTTTCCGCGTGAAGGACATTTGTAGTATTTTATATAAATTTGTGAAGAAAAGTTTTTTAATCTAGCCTCAGCTGTTCTGGAAAAATACAATTAAGTTAAGACTTATTAAGACAAACTGTTGTGCAAAGCAAAGTATGGGTGACATTGATTCACCCGTTAAAAAGAAATTTGAGGATAAGCTGCGCCACGAATTTTTGACCTCACTATAGTCTAGATTATCTAGGTCTACCATGCCTCTCACTTTTCCGATGCGGGGATGGAGAGGTCACAGTGATTTGATGGATGGAGCGAATGTGTGATGTGCGCAAGCAGACGGAACGCACCACAGGATGTAGTGTGGTGGGGGACAACACAGTGGGTGAGTTAGCCTAGAGCCCTTTCTTTCTAATCGCCAACGCCGAGCTGTCAACATCACTAGCCTAGAGAAAGAAACCTGGTTCGATTTTTGATCAAAAATGACCTAGAAGTCATGTTGAAACAAAATCAGCATCAGGGGAGATAACGAAAAGAAATACACAGAACACCAAACTCATAGGCCTACTTTATTATCCATTGAAATTATTACTGGATCCCTTATAACAAGAATCCTGCTATTTATACGGACATTTTGCACCAGTCCTCTTCCTCTCGTTATTACAATATTCCACTGTATAATTATTAGTTATAATTAAGGAGCTGAAGGTATTATTCTAAGACATGCGGCTAAACGTAGAACGATGCACCTGCCTGATTGACGGCTAATTTTAGTAATGTGACGTCATGACATCCTGGGACCCCACAGGCTATTTTTAGAAGGCTGTGGAGATACCAGAGGTTGTGTAGTAGAGAATCTTTGGAGATACCGCATGGAATGACATGTTGGGTCAGTACCTTGACATATTTTGCGTTCAATGTGTTTCACACCCTAAAATTTCACACTTGCAGCTAACGGTAGCCTGTAAGCCATGCTCTACTGATTTCCTGTTTATGTTAATAACATTTCAGAATTCCAGTAGTGATGTTTGAAATTGAAACACGGTAAACGCAAAGACAATAAAGCGCGCGAAAATTGCCGTATGATGCTGGAAGATTACCCCCTCTTCCCCCGGGCGCGATAAACAATACGCAGAAGAGATAAGCAGCGGCGTCATCGGAGCACCGCATCGTATCACATTACCAGTATTACTGGAAAAACATCCCACCAAAGCGTCGTGCCATCAAAGATCGTGTATACTACACGATCTTTGTTGCCATACATTTGGCTATATTTAGATGCATTCACGTGATCGGAGGGGTATCCCGGTCTGACGTCAAATAAGATATCCACTTTACCTAAAAATAGTTTGTGTCGGTCCAGTGGCGGTGGGTGGACCAAAATTTGAGCGGGGCTTATGGTGCTTCCACTTCTTTACCACCAAATAGCAAACAATAAGAACAAAACAGTGATGATTTTTCTATACTCACAGCGAGCCACAGCATTTTGAGAATCATTTAAACGAGAAGAGTCACCTTTGTCTACAATCTCTTAGTTCTACATTGTAGCTGTATTATTAGTGTTATTCATCAGTTCATGCTCTATCATCATCATCACTCTGCGCCCCTCGGGGACTCATGCATGCAGGTCTAGATTCATTTGTCAGTGCGATCACTCATCATTTCATTCCGTTCTACATCACCGTCTTGTGTTTTCCATTTCATTTCAGTTGATGTCGTCATCACTTGTAACCCCGTTGAATCATTAAAAGTTCATTGATGTTATCCGACAAGTGATGAGTCATTCTTTATACATTCAATTCTTCTGGATGGTGGGGACAAAACCGTTTCACCTCCAAATTTCTCAAAATTAGTGTAATAATAATACATAAAATTTAATAATAAAGTGTTAAGCGCATAGAGTTTGCTTTCGAGTGGGGACATGCGCTACCGTATACAAATGTTATTTATTATTATTATTATTTATCAATTTCAATCAGATGAAAAAGTTGCCCCAAAAGTGGTTTGATGTAATTAATAACTGTTAAATCTCAGTGGTACACACACAAACATGTAAACACAGCACTCCAAACATATTATATCGTCTATGAGCTGGATTAGGCCATGTAGTTGAGGAAAGTAGAACGAGAACACACTTAACAAAGGTCCAATGGGAGCAGAGGTAACCGTGTCACTGGGGGGAAGTGTGTCATAAACTTTCACCCCATTGTCAGGGCTAGGAGAGCTTGAGCCCTCTGTGCAGTGTTATTTTTTTCAAGTCTTTTACCGTTTTTACGAGAGGGTTGGGTTTCATTTTTAAGGAGGGGCCGTGGGAACGGGCTCGTCCTTTGCTGAGCCCCAAAAACGTTTGATCGACTGTTAGGATACTATAGTTGTAGCAAGCGGTGACAACAGTGATTTGATAAATGAGCAAGCTGCCACATTGATCACTCTATGTTCATTGCGTGTGATTATAAGTCTCAACTACTTTTTCCCCCGTTATTTTCATTTGCTAGTGTTGGGGGGGGGGGGGGGGGGGGGGGGGGAGGGCTCAAGCCCATAAGCCCTTCACTACCCACCGCCACAGCGTAGTCTTTCTACGTTTAGTCGCATATGTGTCTAAGCGTCGTTCTACGTTTAGTCGCATATAGATCTACTATGTTGTCTAAGGGCGATAACATAAAGAAAGCCGAAACTTAAGCGGCTGAAGATCGACTCGGACAGGCGCCAGTAGGTGTCTGCTTGACTCCACATAGAGGACGCCTATTGCCGATCCCTTTAAGCTCGCGTTGCATTGATCTACTGTTGTCTAGTCTGCCTACATCTACCGTATCTAGAATCTAGTTCTAGGTCTTGAGTGATTACAAATTTACAAGAATGGACTTATCATCCGAGAGGGGGAGGGGGATAGGAGGAGAGGGGGGGGAGGGGGAAAGAGAGAGAGGAAGAGAGAGGGGGGAGAGGGAGGGAGGGAGGGAGAGGGTGAGAGGGAGGGAGAGAAAGGGAGGGAGAGAGAGAGGAGAGAGATTATCTTCCCGTGTCCGGTAGAATGTCATACAAAATTGCAATATTATGTCATAAATGTGTCAATAACAAAGCTCCCTCATATCTTAGTGATCTCATCCTGATTTATGTTCCATCTAGATCACTAAGATCAGGCGATCAGTATCTTTTAAGAGTTCCTAGAAAAGGGGGTAAAAAATTAGCTGAAAGATCGTTCGCCCACCTTGCTCCGTCAGTTTGGAACTCTCTTCCCCAACCCTTGAGACATACAACATCTGAGTCTAAATTTTTTTTAATCTTTAAAGATACATTTAATGACATCTTTTTTTGTCTGTAGATTCAGGTTCAATACAATGTTATGTAAATGACTATGTATCCATTATGTATTTTGTGAATTGCATTGTGTAGATTATTTTATGCTCATTTCGTGACGACGTGTAATCGTGCGCGTTTGATAAGCAAGTAGATGCGTGTGTGTGTGTGTGAGTGTGTGTGTGTGTGTGTGTGTGTGTGTGTGTGTTTGGCGTACATGTGTGTGGACATGTGTGCGTGTTATGTGTTCGTGAGTGTGTATGTTTGTGTGTGTGTATGTGTGTGTGTTTGTGTGTGTGTATGAGTGTGTGTATTTTTGTGTTTGTGTCGCGTGCGTGAATATTGTTCGTACATGTATTTTTATGTAAAGCGCCCAGAGCTGTGTTTACACGGGAGTGGGCTCTATAGAAATGATCTTCATTATTATTATTATTATTATTATTATTATTATTATTATTATTGTAAATCGACATCCATTTTGACAAGACACGACACAGCCAGATAAGCAGATCTCTAGACGCACAATGAAAAACTACACAGGCCTCGTCTCTTCAAAATCACACTCTATTGACACAGTAAAGCCGAGATACCTAGAGCTAGATTCTAGATGTAAGAAAAAAATTAAAATTAATTACACCACAACACAGCTGGTATTCATGAAGCATAATATTTTTCGGGGAAAAAACACTAATTTTCTTAGATATTGCTTAAAATGCAATTCTGCTCTGTGACCACCTTATTTTGACGATGCTGATTTCAAAAATGTAATTAGTTTTTGTCTACCGTGAAGCACCAGCTCTGAAATGACCATTTAAAATTGTCCCCAGTCCAGTCGGGTTACGTCACACAAACCGCTGAACCCGAGTTGGCGACGGCGAGACGGCATTGACAGTTCGCGACCTCGGTGCTTTCTTGTCGTACCTCCATTTTTAATAACAGTGAAAACAGTTCATAACAAAATGTGAGTTAAAGAAGAAGTCTCATTTTCACTGTTAAAAAATGGAAATACGACAAGAAAGCACTGCGGTGGTGAGTTGACAGCGAGACGCCCTTCCCAGTTTTTCGGCGTAATAAGAATGTAGTTTGGATTCCGATAAAGCCGACAACTCCGATCCGAGTTTAAAGCCGCCTGCAGTCGGCCAGATCTATGTGGGGCAAGTTGGAAATCATAAGGGAATTTTTATACCTATCGGCGCTTACTGAGTCAGTCTCCGAAATCGGCGTTCTCTATGTTTTCGCCCTAAGGCATCTAGAATACAGGGCGATTTTGTAGTTTCGTTCGTTAAAGTCCAAAGCTGAACGCCAGAGACCCAGAATTGCCAGGTATTCCTTGAGGAGAAAATCAAAGTTTAATCCAAGAATGGCCCTTTTTTTGGATGTTCCCACCCCCAATTATATTATTATTCGCTGGTTTGGGCCCTAGGAAGAGTCAAGAAGAGTAGGGGGGTTTCACTCTTCAGGGGTTTGTTGATTGACTCGTAGTACAACAAGATCACCACATTAGTCAGATCAAAGATCTATTTGCAAAGTTGACATACCCATCTATAATATTTTCTGGGGGATGCTTTTCATCACTCGATGTAGCCAGGGCGATTTGAGCACCCGCGGGAGATAATGCGACATCGAACATTGTCTCGGTTTGTCTTGAACCTGAATCCAAGATTGTTTACTGTTGGTCGGCAACAAGAAGAATTTAAGTGTGACGCATCCGGAAGTGTACGGGAGAACTCCTTGTTTATATCTGATAAGACATTGTTCATTTAGATTTATGCTGCAAGTTTTGAAATGATAGCTTTCAACTGAATTCGAAATATTTTTTCCTCATAAAGTCTGTTAAAATACTTCTGAAAAGTTCACTTTTCCAACAAAAGAGACCATACAACAGATTAATTAAATTAGACCTAAATGATGATAGCTATTTCGGGTATTCCCTCTGATGATCATGTGACCATCTTTATTTCTGTTCTGACAAAATGGAGGCAGCAAGAATGATGTTTGTGGCTTTCTTCGCCGTAATCGCTTTCTGTTTGAGCACAACTTCAGCCAGCCCCACCCCAGTGGTGATTTGGCATGGCATGGGTAATTAAAATATTTGATTACTGTTTTCAATCAATTTTACTCAAAATTTGAAGTTCTTCATATCGCTTTTAGTGCTCATTTTCAAAGTTGAAGAACTGGGAAAGAATGATTGAAATTGTTGAAGGAAGAAAGTGGGCGTACTTTAGCCTAAAAAGGGGGTGAAAACGAATAAAAGTGCAATTAACTTTTTGGGGGATTCGCTAGTACTGTATCAAAATAAAAAGTAATTCTATTTCTCCAATCACGTCTTGAAAGACTGCTGGTTTCAGGTTTTATCACTGCATAACTTGCACCTGGACCTTGGCCCTTGTGGTGGACTTTGTCATGGGGTGTGTGCCCAACACTACACTAACACTAGCCTTAGGGAGATACTACATATGACATCAACTTATCAGCATCCACCTAAATACTTCACATTTGTTCTCAGACCTCTGTTTTGCTGCCACCACTGTATCCCTCATCCACACACATTCACACGCAGCAAAAGCTTTACTTCATCAGTGTTCCTGCAGATGAAGATGCATATTTTTACTGTGCCTCAGAGTAGTCTTGATCAGAGCTCTTCTGAGCAGTTACATAACCCGCTTGACCCAATAGCTTTTTTGCTTTCGGCTTGTAACTCAAGTCTGTTGAGTTGCTTCGCCCACACCCAACTGAACTGTGTTGAAAGGGACATGCTCTTGTTTCTGGTCTTCTTAAAATACTCTCCTCAGTCTGTGTATATTAGTGGTCTCTTAAACTTAGCCAGTTACTATTCGTAGTGACATCTCACCTCCCCTCCCCCCACCCCCAGACTCACTTTTTATCTTTAAATTTAACCATAGATTTGTTTCAAACAATTGATACACATCATAGTTGTGGCGATTTATAAACTTCAACATTTTCACACATTGAGTTTGAGTAGCTCAGCTGTTTGCCAAGTGTGTTTAAGATTAATTGTATTAATTTTAATTGAAAGTCTTCTTTTCCTGACCTCCTCGGTCATTGTGTCTTGAATAGCTCTCAGATATCTTTGCCATGATCAGTATTGAAGGGGGCATCAATATTGAAACAGTTTAATATTGTATTTAATCCGTTAATGATTTGTGCTTTGTTGTTTTGGACACTATTCAGCAGGCTCCTTTGCTTTCCATCTCTGCTTTTATTGGACTGCATGACAAATTAAGGAAGCCAATAATAGCTTCCTTTGATTTGGAATTGCTGTTAAGCATAGGGTGAAAACATGCAAATTGCTGTTTGGTCACCTCTGCTCTCGTTTTGTGCTGAAAAGGCACTTTGACGTGTCTGTAGATAACTGTGCATCACATTTTTTAAACACATAGTTTGGCACACAAATAAATTTTTTGCAGACTGCACAGGTGTCAGGAATCCCCATAAACCTGGAAAACATTAAATTTAATTCTCTTTTAGAACAATGTTGTACAACGATAAATAAAAAGAGAAGCCGCTCATTGGCCTGCCTCCAAGTTACAGTGTAAATGCCCTGGCATGTTTTGAAGTCATTCTAAATAATAAAGAAATCATTGTGGCTAGGACGAGGAAAAAGAATTTTAATTCAGCATGTTTCTTTTCAATATTTTCCTCAAAATTACGTTAAATGCAAATGATTTAGATCTTTATTGGTTCGAAGTGGCTATTCGGACTCAAACTCCTATGCGCGGTATTGTATTGTCCTGATTTTATCTGATCATCATGTAAAGTATGCTGTTGGAAAAGCTTTTCCTTTAGACCACTGTTACTTTGAATGACTGACTTTTGTTCCCTTTCGAAGGGTTTTAACTTTTCTCTTTTTAATTTCTGACTGGACTTCCAATTGATCAATGATTTTTGCTTTTCTCTTCAAATGAAGGGGGTTTAGACTACCTATTGATAGAGTTATAATCCTTTGTTGTTCTGAAACTTTTTTTTCACTGCTTTGATCTCAAATTGTCGTTTCCCTGTTCGCCTTTGTTGTGTAGTATTTCTAATTTTGCAACTGTTGTTCACTTTTGACGTCACTAATACTTTTCTTAATTTGTGTCGAAAATTTTGGCCAGATTCGTAGAAACCGAGGAAGGCCAAGGTCGAATCGCCTATCCACTTGAGTCGGGATAGCCAGGGGGGGGGGAGGGGGGGGTTGGTTCAGACTTGAGTCCGAATAGCCACGGCCTTATTGGTTTGTGAAAGTTATGAATTAGCATAGATGTACAGTAAAAATATTGGTTGCATGTTTCTGTAAGAATTTGCCCTCAATTTATTTTGGCTCTAAAAATGTTTTTTTGTTTTACAGGAGATAGCTGTTGCAACCCTCTGAGTATGGGTTCAATAAAACGAATGATTGAAGAAAAGGTTGGAGGTGGCATTTATGTCAGATCTCTTGAAATTGGTAGCAATATCATAGAGGTTCGTAAATTGTAACTCATTGTTGGATGTTTAAAATAAAAACGATTCTTTCTCTTTTTCGTTTTATAAAATTTTATTTATGATTTTCTTCATAGTTATTATTGTTTTTACTCATTTTATTATCACTGATAAAGTTCTTTTGCTTTGAGTGTATGTGTTTATGTGCCCTTGCTTTGCAATTGAGTGTTTGTTTGTGTGTGTGCGTGTATGTTATGTTAGAATGCTTTTTATTTTTGAGTGTCTCTTTGTGCTTTGTTTATTCATGCATATATTATATAGACAATATTGTTGTATGCTTTCAAAATTATTTGTTGCAAATCTGAAGTTTCAGTATTGAAGCCTAAAAGTGTTCATTAAAAGTGATTTGTAAAGGATACTCTGGGTGAATTATAAAGGGAAAAAATGCTCCTTGGAAGTAGCTTCATTTGAGTCCTGTCTGGGATGCACCAGATTTAAAGTCTTCTGACATGATTTAGTTCATGACATTTCGTTGTTTTGTGGTGTGACATCTGATTTGTAGGAGATGGATGGTGATTTAATGCTCTTGAAGTGTTGTCTCTATACAATTTGTCATTCGAAAATCATATACATACCTCCCCAGGGCAGTGCTACTGACTGAAGTACTGAAGTGTCTCTAGGCCATTCCCAAAGGGGGGATATTAACATGTTCTTATGCACAGTAGAATTGTAAGATTTATCAACGTCACGCTCATACTGTGCCAGAACAACAAAGAGGAAACTGCTGTTTTTTCTTTCTCATCCTTACTATCGTCATTTTTCCTCTACTTTTTTTTGTATGTTTGTCACTCTCTTGTGAACTGCTATTTCCGGGGTGCCTTGGTAGTCGAAGCAGACTTTGTGCTGTTGAGGCTAGAGAGGTGAGCAGAGTAATCCTGATTCCTCATTTGGACTTCTCTGTTGACATCCACCCCTTGGCGCTCATATGGTCTTATGCGGTTGCGAGCGCTGTAAAAACCTTACTGAAACTAAAACTAACCAACAGTCATATTTTGATACCTTTTGATATCAGCTTTTGATATCTAGTGTAATGTCAAAATTCCTAATCTACGTAAAGTGTAATATATATAATGTAAAAGTTCCTACTCTGACACTATTTGACATAAAGTATATTGTCAAGACTCGTACTCTGACGTCCTTTGATGTCAACTTTTGATATCTTGTAATATGTCACAATTCCTGCTCTGACACCTTTAATTAGTGTCAATTTTTGAGGTGCAGGATAAAGTCACAACATTCAAGTCAAACATTTCATATAAAAGTTGACATTGTCTGCAAACACACCAATGGTCATGGTTTGAGGTGTACAGTTTAGAGGTCTAGTGCTCATACTTCTTATATAGAATGTATTTTCTGGGTCTACCTTAACTTCAACTAAGTCCCTGTGAAGGTAGGCATTGATAAATCTTACTGTAGGAGACATTTAAAGGTTGTTTCTAAAATCATAAGTATGATTTTATGTGTATTAAAGATTTTGTGGACCTAATACAGTCAAAATTGCCTGAGACAGCCGCCCATATCAAGATTACTGCGGTAAGCTGACAAAACACAGTTTTTTCATTTTGGCGCCAAAACTGTTTATTTGCTAAATTGAAAGTCTGATCAGTTACCCTACTTGTGTGAAAAAAATCAAAGTGAAACTGTGACTAGTTTTTGAATAAATTATAATTCAAATTTCGGAAAGACTGTTTTTAAATGTTTAGTGATAATGCTGAGAAAAGTTTCTTTTTCTCGATACTGCTGTGAAGAAAAAAAGGCATTTTGTCAGCTTACAGCAGAATAGTGGTCATCTTAGACACGTGGCCATCTTACACAGTGTCATTATATTATCGTTAATAAATTGCATAAGGGAATTGGACGTGGCAATTTGTACAGATGATTGTCTTATACAGGTGACCGTTTGTACGGGTGATTGTCTTATGCAGGTGGCCGTTTGTACAGGTGATTGTCTTATACAGGTGGCTGTTTGTACAGATGATTGTCTTATACAGGTGGCTGTAAGAGCAGGTTCGACTGTACTTATAACTTTCTGATAGGTGCTTAGCGGGTGCTGTGGTGTGGTGTGGTTTGCTCATTTTTTCATATCAATCATCTATCGTCCATATCTCTCCTTTTTTGTGGGTAGTTGGCGAATGGCAGGTGCTCTGGTGTGGTTTGGTGCTTCTTCTTTCCTATCAAACATCTATCATCCTTATCTCCCCTTCTTCTTTTTTATGTTTGCTACTTTCTTGTAACGCCTCTAATCTTCTGGCGCTAATATGACCTTGCGCAGTTGCGAGCGCCGTAAATCCTCTACTAAAACTAAGAAACCTCCTTCTTTCCTATGTGTGTTGCAAGTGGTGTATAACCTGCAAATTTACTAAAACATGAAACAAAAATTCTGTGGACATAATAAATAATTACGGGCATAAGTTTCTCTCAACTGCATCTCCACAGGACACGGAAAATGGCTTCTTGCTGAACGTGAACAAGCAGATTGATATGGTGTGCAGTAAGCTGCAGAAGGATCCCAAACTGCAGCAGGGATATAACGCAATGGGCTTTTCCCAGGGAGGGCAGTTCTTGTGAGTGCTTGGCTTTTTACCAGCCTCAGATGCTGGCATTCATTAAAAGTGTTGACTGATTTCTTGCTTACTTCCACCTTTGACCACTTGTGGAGCAAAGGTCACCAGCAATCTCTGTCTTTCTGACTTTGTTCCTGTCTCTCTCTCTCTCTCTCTCTCTCTCTCTCTCTCTCTCTCTCTCTCTCTCTCCCCCTCTCTACATGTCTGTCTGTGTGTGTGTGTCTCTCTCCCTCTCTCTCTCTCTGCATGTCTGTCTGCATGTCTGTCTGTCTGTCTGTCTGTCTGTCTGTCTGTCTGTCTCTCTCTCTCTCTCTCTCTCTCTCTCTCTCTTCAGTCATCACAAACCTGAGCCAGTCTCTATGGCACCATATACTATGTCCCTGTAGCCAAACTTTTTGGTTATTTTGATTTGTTTCCTAACTTTAGAATGTTCCACCAATATTAATAATAATAATAATAACACCAACAATAATGATAATAATGATAATAACAACAACAATAATGATAGTGCTTCACAACACTCTCAGTTTCCTGGTAATGATCAATGTTTTTTTTTCTTTTTTCAGGAGAGCTATAGCTCAGAAATGTCCGAACCCGCCGATGCTTAACTTGGTGTCTTTTGGTGGGCAACATCAAGGTAAACAACAGCTCATCATTGCTCATATGTGACTTCATGCAGTTGTAAGAGCTGTAAAACTTTTACCAAACTCAACTACCTCATCATCATCACCCTCTCTCCCTCTATGCCGGAGTGTAAGCCCCCATCAGGGCAGTGCTACTGACCAAAGTTGTCTTTAGGCCATTCCCAAAGGGGGGAATATTAACATGTTCTTTTGCACAGTTGAATTTGTAAATGGGCTGATTTATCAACGTCATGCTCATACTGTGCCAGAACGACATGGCGGGGCTGCTCCTTTTTCTTTTCCGCCTCCTAACTATCGTCATTTTTTCCTCTTCTTCTTTTGTACGTTTGTCACCCTCTTGTGAACTGCTATTTCTAGGGTACCTTGATAGTCTAAGCAGACTTTGTGGTGTTGGGGCTAGAGAGGTGAGCAGAGTTATCCTGATTCCCCATTTGGACTTCTCTGTTGACATCCACCCCTTGGCGTTCATATGACCATATGCAGTTGCGAGCGCTGTAAAGCCTTACTAAAACTAAAGGAGTGTAAGCCACCTTCAGGAGCTCTCCATCTACTGCTGTCCTGGACTGTAGTCTCCACCTCTGTCAGCTGTGTCTCATCTCCTTTAGGTCTAAATCTAAGTGGGTAATAAACAGTATTATCATTGCTTTCAAAAGTTCTTGTCAGCATTATTTGATCTACTTCAACCCCCGCGGGCCACTGACTGAAGTATCTTTAGGCCATTCCCAAAGGGGGGACATTTCTCGTTCAAGTATAGTAGAATTGTAAATGGGCTGACTCATGTCACGCTCATAACTGTGCCTGATTTACAACAGGGAACTGATGCTTTTTCTTTCCTGATCCTTACTATTGTCATTTCCTCTACTTCTTTCGCATGTTTGTCACTCTCTTGTGACCTGCTATTTTGGGGTGCCTTTATAGTCAAAGCAGACCTTGTGCTGTTGAAGCTAGAGAGGTGAGCAGTCTAAGTCGGATTCCCTGTAAAGACTTCTCTGTTGACCCCCACCCCGTGGCGCTCATATGACCTTATGCAGTTGCGAGCGCCGTAAAACCCTCTACTATAAAAAAATAAATCTACTTCAATGTACCATCATCATCATCATCTCTATATTTCTGGACACGTATAGCCATCTTTCTTTAGGAAGGGCTGCTACTGCAGCATCATTAGCAACTGTGTTTCACCACGTACACACACACACACACAGACGTACACGCAAACACACACACACACACACACACACACACACACACACACACTTTCTCTCTCTCTATCTATCTATCTATCTATCTATCTATCTATCTATCTATCTATCTATCTATCTATCTATCTATCTATCTATCTTTGTGCGCCCCTCTCTCCACCTTCCTTTCTCTCTCACTCTGTATCTTATCATCTCATTTGCTTGCAGATGTGTGCATACTCACGTGTATCTGTGTGTCGGCGTGTGGTCGTTTGACAATTTGTGTATTTTCTTCTGTCTCTCGATCACCCCCTCTCTCTGTCTGTCTGTCTGTCTGTCTGTCTGTCTGTCTGTCTGTCTGTCTGTCTGTCT